>NW_026057272.1:0-77421 GCF_019202705.1 Hemisphaericaspora subhashii | reverse complement strand
TGTAAATTGAATGATTGGAGAATGAGAGAGAGAAGGAGAAACACGAAAAAAAAAATTATAAATTTAATTTATTTGTTTTTATTGTGTAACTAAAATTCATAATTAAATGAAAAACTTTTCGTGTATTTTTTCATTTTTTATTGTAAAATTTAATTAAACTAACATCTTTTGGAATTTAACCATGCATTGCTTACTCTTAGTAACTTTTCATTAAATGAGATGGTCTGAAGCGTAGCTATAAAGATAGACACTACAACTAAACGCATGGACAATTAAAATTTCATACTCTGGTGCGCCGCACTGGAAACGTAAACAAAAAAAAAGCTTATAAACCATTCCCCTGTCCGCGTCATATACATCGAAAGTAAGACCTCTTATATTCATCCAACAACTCTAGAAATTGATCCAATGAATATCCCATCAATTCTATATCTCAGGCAAACCAAAAATAAAAAAATAAATGAAAAGGGAATTGCTGGTGTGTATAATGATACCCGCGAGATTCGAACTCGCGCCTCCGAAGAGACCAGGACCTTACCCTGGCGCCTTAGACCAGCTCGGCCAGAGTACCCAATTCCCGAGTTTTCGAAAATTCCGCTTCCTTTTATAATGATTTTTTAAAACTCCTATTTCCGTCAATATTGAAGTTATACCTACTTTAACTATATTTTTTACTTCTATACTTTAGTAAATATATGTTTATCTCTTTGGAATGCTTGAAAAAGGTCAACTATTGTGAAATATTTGATGTTGAAAATTTGGTAAATTTTTTGTAGTACTTTTCATATTTAGGGAATCAAGACCATAAATGAAGCTTACCGACTTGATAAAATCAAAATAATTGATACATGCAATAGAATAGACAACAGGAATGTAATTCATTATAATATCAGGTCTGTATCTCAAAATTTAATGTGAGAGAGACAACTATCAAAAAAGAGTAAATTTTGCCTGAAAGGCTGTCCTAGAAAGACATGAAAATGGATCCTAATTTTCATTTTTAGATCTTGCGAACCTACCGAACATCGATTGGAAGTGTCATACCTTTGCTATATGTTTTTGGAGAGTCAATTGGGAATATATAATGAAGTTTCAAACCCATTTGATGAGTAGAAAAAGACTTCGTGCAACATCCGAGGATGTGATTTTGTGACTCATAAAATCTATAATGTTGCAATAGAAAACGAACTAGTATCTTGAAAGCAGGGTCCATCAATATTAAACGTGAGCCTACTCTAAGCCTGGTTTATAAAATATTTCAAATAGAGAAAACGGTTGAAAAGAATTAAAATCTAATTGCAAAATATTCTTTAATCCAATTTTGTTTTTGTTTACCCCAGACTTAAAAAAAAAAATATCCGACATGTAATTTTACTGCCCCACTTCCACCGATTCAACAAATGTAAAATAATTTTGATTTTTTTTTTTTTTACACAGTATACGGATGTGGTACGATTTTATTTTCTTTCACTGAAAATTTATTCTTATCCATTCCTTTATCTCTTCTTATCATTTCCATTGAATACAGTGTCCCCTCTAGGATGTTAACCAGATTATCCAGATCAACCTTATCAAGAGCAAAGTATCTTTCTGTTTCCAGATTTGTATCTACTTCCCTGTTGTCAATCAATACATTCAATGACAATGAGATCTCATTATCAATCAATGACAAGAATGTTAAATTTAAAACTGCATTCTTAAGAGATTCTTGTCAATGTCCAAAAGCAGTTGATCAATGCACCAAACAGAAATTATTCACTACTTCTGAAGGTGCTGATAAACTTTCAATTGCTTCTCCACCAGCAGTGATTCAAAATCCTGAGACTAATGAAAATATATTACTGGTTAAATGGAGTAATAATGGTAGTATTATGAATTCTAAATATCCTGTTTCATTCTTGGAAAATTATTCAACTAAAGCTGGTCGTAGAATTGGAAAATTCTTTGATAAAGATAGAAAATTATGGGATAAACAAGAAATTGAAAATAATCTTGAATCATTACAAGTTGATTATAATGATTTCTTTAATAATGAAGAAATATTTTTCCAAACAGTATACAATTTGAACAAATATGGATTAACATTCATTAACAATATCCCAGAACCAGTATTACAATCCATGAATGAAGAAAATGCCACCCAATGGCCGGTATTTAAATTAGCATCTAGGTTCGGATATATCAAAAAGACATTCTATGGTACTTTATTTGATGTTAAGAATGAAAAGGAAGAAGCCAAAAATATTGCCAATTCAAATACTTTCTTACCTCTTCATATGGATCTTTTATATTATGAATCTCCACCTGGGTTACAATTATTACATTTCCTTAAGAATTCTACAATTGGAGGTGAAAACATCTTTTGTGATTCATTCTTGGCGGCTCAACATGTTAGAAATGTTGATCCCGTGGCATATGATGCATTAACCAAGATTCCTATAACTTATCATTATGACAATAATGGAGAATATTATTATTTTAAGAGACCAGTAGTTATTGAAAACCCTGATGTTTCTGAAGTCACTTCAGAATTCCCACCTATTGAAGTAGTCAACTATTCACCTCCATTTCAAGGTCCTTTAGAAATTGGAATTGCGGAAACTGAAGGTGATAATGCTGTTGATAAAGGGTATTATGCTATGTTTGATGATTTCTTGAAAGGTCTTAAATTATTTGAAGATTTTATTAATGATCCAAAGAATCATTTTGAAATTAAGATGAAAGAAGGTTCTTGTGTTATATTTGAAAATAGAAGAGCATTACATTCGAGAAATGGGTTTTCAGATGAAAATGGTGGAGATAGATGGTTAATGGGGACATATGTTGATGGTGATAGTTTTAGATCTAAATTACGTACTGGGTATCGTAAATTCAAGTAGACGACACATTGACTTCTTTATTGTAGGAGATTCTTATGTTTATAGTTATAGTAGACTTTTAATTTATGGTTTTACAATTGATTTTTTATTTATTGTTTGGATTAAAATACACTATGAAATAAAACTTATAATTACATACTTAAATTCTTTTTATTATGAAAAAGTTACTTGCATTTTAATAACCATAGTTACCATATGCATTGTTTTGTGGGGCACGATTAGTAGCACCAGAAGATCTTGAAATAGACTTAAAGGTTTGTTTGAAACCGTTACATAATCTCAACATATTTGGATAAGAGAACCCTTTCAATATATAACCATCAACTTCGGTTCTAACATGCCAAGTGCTGATGGGAGTATTAACATTGACTTTGAACAATAACAAGAAACTACCAGGCAACTTGTGATCATAACAAAAGACATATGCTGAACTCTTTGGATTTGCTCTCGTATATGACTCTAACCATTCATTGACTTCAGCAAGAGTACCTTCTCTGAATTTAGGATGACGAACCATTTCTTCTACTTTCTTGGCTATAGTTTGAATATGTTGGAAAACTAATTGATCTAAATCAGAATATTTCTTACCTTCAACAACAAATTCTTTAAATCTTCCATTGTTTCTTTCTTCAATTAATAAATGTTGGAATAAATTATTGGCAACTTTCCAAGTAATAGTCAAATAATCTGGACCTTTAGATGATGGACGAATAATACAATCACCAACATTTTGAGGGGCCAAATATTCTTCAGCTTGTTTGAAATTGAAATTATGATATAAAGGATGTTGAACGTTTTTAATTTTGGCAAGTTTAGCTCTTTCTTTGGCTTTCTCTTTCTTCCAATCTTCTTCTTCAGCCTTGAAATCCCATTTACCACCTTCTTTAATTGTTCTAGGAGCGGATGCTTTCTTAATATCTTCCTTCAACATACTGAAAGTAGCACTGAATAAATCATAATTGACATCAAGTACAACTGCTTGGACAACTTGACCTTGTTCAAGATCAACACCTTTTGGAATCTTATCTTCTTCAACATTACCTTGGATTAATGAAGATGTAATAACTTTAGCAAATCTAATTCTTGCAGTTTGATCATAACTTTGGAATGCTTTACCAACTTTGGTAACTGTAACAGGAACCACAATATTCTTGGCAAAAGTAACACTAGTTTCACCAGTTAACATTTCGAAAACTTCCACATTATCTAATAATCGGAAAGATCTTCTTAATTCTTCGAAATTATTAACTAATTCTTCTTTAATCATTTGTAAAGTGGCATATTTCTTTTTACCAAATTTGGTTTCCAATTCCTTACCATAAGCAATCAAATTCAATTCATCAACTTTACTTACACCTTCTTGCATTAATTGATAAATTATACCACCTTGTTCTTCAACTTGGGCCATATCTTCTTCATCCAAATCAAGAGCATCAGCAGCCATCTTACGGGCTAAATCATAATCTTCGGGATGAATTCTAGTTGCATCCAATAATTCAATAGATGTGTCTCTAACTGCCGATCCTTCATCAAATGGAATATTCAAGAATGAAGAACAATTAATGAAAATATTAGCAGACATTAATTCACCTTCGATCAAATCACTTCTGTTAGACAAAGTTGAACCTAATTTACTATTAATATTTCTTAATAAACCAGATGCTTTACGTGGACCTAAACCGGAAATATATGGTAATAAACGGGCAGCATAATCATCACGAACCGCTTCATTAATTTCAACACCTACCAAATTGACAATATCAACAAATGCCGATTCTATAGCACCCATAATTAAATCATTATTAATTAATTTTTGATGTTCATAAAAGTTCAAAGATACGATATCAGCACCAAGAGAAATATATTCTAATAATGGGTTTTGAACATATCTTGCAATTCCAATTACATACTTGGCTAAAGTTGGTTTATCTGGGAATTCTTGTTTTGCTCTTTCTGAATTTTGATAAAGTCTGGCAGTTTCATCTTGACCCCAAATGACACTTATTAGTGGCGGATTAGATACATTAGGTAAATCATCCACATTGGCAGTAATTCTATTAATTTCCACGAAATTCTTGACACAATCAAATAATTTCTTACTAGTTGCATTATAACCTCCAATGACAATAACGTCAGGTTTGGCGAATTCCAAATTTCTATCAAAGAATTCTTTCAATTGTCCATTGAATCTATCTTCATTTTCACGATCTCTTGCTGGATTATTATCAGATTTGAAAAATTCATCAACTTTACCTGATTCTTTCACAAATACACCAACAACTGCACTGTCAAAATCACCTTTACCGAAAGTTAAGGCCAAAACATTAGGTTTTGTTCCTCTATCAAAACCATAAGGAGTATATGGAGCTTGATCGACTTTAGATGTAAATCTTTTACGCACTTCACTGGCGATTAATCTTTCACATTCACGACGAAGATCTTCTTTAGTATTCAATGCAATCATACCATTCAATTTCTTGAATGCCATACCCAAAACGATTTCTCTTTCTTTGTTCCATTTATCAGAAATATCAGAAGATCCATCTGATTTCAAACAGTTAAAAATACTTTGGAACCAATGATCAAAATCTTTGGTTTCAACCTTGACAACAAGTAAACCTAAACTTTCGGCCTCCAACATTCTTAACAATACATCCGGATGTCTTACTAAATCAGCAGGGGAACGATTAATCGCATACTTGATATCAGCATATGGACTGTGTTGATCAATAGTTGCTCTTCCCTTTTCAGTAATGGCAACACCAATAGATGCAAATGATTTATAAGTTGATCTAACTTCATGTCTGATTTTTGGATTATGGAAAATTTCCTCTGAAAAGGTTCTCCTAACTGCATCACGAGCAGTCTTTTCATCTTTAAAAATGACTTCATCATCTTCCACCAATTTTTCAATTAAATCTTCAGGATCTTCTAATGGATCATCAGTGGCATGAATTCTATATGGGACTTCAAATCCTTTAGAACTTTGATCTTGAACGTTTTCACCAAANTTCTTTTGCGGAAATACCAAATGCCTTGACGGCATCATATAATATATTAGATCTGATTCTTTCAAAGAGAGCATATTTGGAATGTTTTTTGCTCTTCAAGTCAATTGTCTCTTCATTATCATCACTACCGGTGTTATTGTTGGCTAATTCACGGATTTCTTTTGAATATGTGAATTGAATATAATCATGAATATCTTGAACTGCAACCATTGTATCCAAGGATTTAATATCTTTGGCTAAATCATCATCGAGCTTCAATGATTCAACAATTTTTTCGGTATTCAATCTCTTTTCATAAAGTGAATGATATTCAACATCTAATTGAACAATTCTCCATAAGTCATCTTCATACAATAATTTATGGACTTTGTTTTCAATTGTTCCATCAGGCTGTTGTACTTCTTGAGAATATAATAAGAAATCACGTCGATGGGTCCAAATAAATGGAACTTCGTATGCTTCTTTGGAGATGAATTCAACAACATTACCTACTGCTTCTTTGAATGGGAGTTCTAAGAATCCAGTGAAAATTCCTTGTTTTTCTTTAAATAAAATATTTGCTACCCAATTCTTTTCATTTTCAAGTTCAGCACCTTCTAATTCAATATAGTTCAAAGCAGCACGATATTTTTGATATCTTTCAGGAATATCTATTATACGAATTAAATTATCTTCTTCAGTTAACATACGTTCTTTTAACTCTGAGTGTTCGAAAACTTCATCCAACGAAGTTGGTTCTTCTCTATCACCACTTCCAGCATCTTCCATTTCTTGTGCTTCTAATGCCCATTCATATTCATTACCATTACCAAACACTTCAAATAATTGTTGTAAACTTTCTCTATCAACGTTAGATAATTTCGATGTATCCAATCTAGGTCTCTTTTGAACTCTTTGTCGTTCTTTGATCTTTAGTAATCTAGTTTCTTCATCCTCATCAGAAAATTCATCTTCTTCAATGAAATCTTCAAATTCATCCAAGATATTTGTTTCACGAGGAATTCCGGTTTCTGCAACTTCTTCTTCTTCTTCTACTTCTTCATCGTCAGAGAATATATCAGGTAATCCAGCTTTAGATCTTCTATCTCTTTCTTCTTCTCTAGTAACAATACCTTCATCTTCTTCATCTTCTTCAGCTTGTCTTCTTTTCAAACGTTTGAATTTACCTTTGGTTGACTGTTTAGCACCTGAATTTTCCAATAATAATTCCAAATCATCTTCATCTAATTGATCATCATTATAAGTTGATCTTTCTTTATCTCTCTTTCTTTTCTTGTGCTTTCTTCTTTTTCTTGAATCAACATCTTCTTCTTCTTCATCATCATCAACAATGAAACCTTCACGAACTTTCTTAATTGCTTCTTCGTCATCTTCATCTTCTTCCTCTTCAGAAGAATCTACAAGTTCATCACCTGATCCTTCTGAATTGCCTGATTGGGCATCATTAAGGATTTCATTCTCTTCTTGTTCTAATTTCACCATTTTTTAATAAAATTGTTAATTGCAAGTCGAAAACTATATAGCAATATGTAGTAGTCGTAAATTAAAATTATAATACAGGAATTCTATGTGATATATGATTCCCCTTTCTTTTTGTATAAAGTGGTTGAATTGAAGGGGGGGCAATGGGGGTGATGGTAAATGTGATTGATTGATGGAGAGATATCTGGTTGTTGTTGTAAAAAAAAATGTTGTTGAATTTCATAAATTTTTGATCATCATAAATTTTGCAAAAAAACTCTTTTTCTTTCTTAACAAAAAAAAATAATATTATATCAATCCGGGTAACTAGGTCCTATATACTACTATTCACTTTAGATGGTTTTATTATTGAATCCCAATAGTAACGATTAAAATAGAGATATTCGTTGAAGAGAGAAAATAATCTAATTGAGAATTTATAAGGGGAAAGTACAGGTAGAATTTCAATTGTAATATAAATCAAATCTTCACTAATAGGATCTTCCCCATCAGATGTTAAAGAGCAAAATACTTATATGCAGTAGCAGTAAATTATGGAAATGGATAGTTTCAATTTTGAAAGAGGCAAAAGTTGTTAGAATTAGATTCTAGAATTGAGAACAGATGAACAAGCAGAACTTGTACATAGTATGGCGGTAGTCAGCCAACCTTGCACCTATGTCACTTCCTTAAACCCCCAGCCAATCAAAGAATTATAGCGGTCAAATGAGCTCTGCGTTTGCAATGATTGACCAGGTATTAACCAAAGCTTAGAAAGATACCCAAGAAAGTCAAGATCGGAAAATCGCTATTCCCTTTCTCAACAATCAAGATATAAATCTGAAAGGAGCTTCTAATGAAGAAGCTTGATCCTTTCCTAGTTTCAGGCAAGATTCAGCTAGAAGAAAGATTAGTACGGTTATCATAGTCCCTTCCTTCCTTTCCGGTTGTGATATATGATTGAAATAGTTGTCATATGTCAATGAATGATTGTGGTAGTTAATGAAAGAAGAAAGAAAGAAAGAAAAAGAAAACACAAATAAAATTAAAAATTTCTAAAGGATTTCTAGGGATATTTATACTCTTTGTAATTTTTGCTTGCGGTCAATTTTGCACCCATTTCTTGTTTTGATAAATTGTCAGCGCTACCATCAGGCCAGGGAATTATAATTGCAAACAGAGTGAAGTTGGTATTCTGGCTTCCTGTTGTGTAAAATGCTCTACTTATATTGTTGCCGCTAATACTTCCAAAGGAGAAAAAATATAAATGACGTAACATATTTGCTCATTTCCAGAATTAAGTCTGCATCTCTTTCTCTACGTAATCATATAATTTTATAGGGAAACTAAGGGAACTTTGTGCAGTATGTTTAGTAAATTTAGAAACCAAGATATTAGAAAGAATCCTCAGTAAAAAAAGAACTATTAATAGCTATGTATTGAAGAACAGAAGTAGCATAAACAGAACCCATCTTGTTACGTTACCACCTACACGAAGTAACTTGATATACCCTTAAAGGAATTGGAACGGTATAACCTAAATAAACAATTACTACTTAGTTATACTACTGTCCGTAACATACAGTATCAATGATAAATATGTTACTGGTATTTGGGAACAGTCCAGAGTAGAAACAAAAGCCAATGATTTTTTACACGTACCGTTTGATTAAAGCTATAGAAGTAAATCCAAGAAGCTACAAATCTCTCAATTTTAAAATATAATTTATTTAAATTGTCAAAAATAATACGTAGATTCATAGTAATTAAATAAAAATAGCTAAAATACTTCACAGTAGTACAAAGTACCGAAAACTCTATAGGTCAGGAAAGTCCTATAGTTAATGGAAATAGAATAAAGAAAAATCTTCCAATAAAATAAGCAAAACAATTGACTATAAGAAAAGAATGGCTGGAATCAAAACACCGGCGGAAACAACAACTCCATTTAAGATGTTAATTGAACCAGCACCGATTAATTCTTCTGGTTGTGGTACAGGAGCAGGTTCGGGAGCAGGTTCAGGAGCAGGTTCTGGACATTTTCCTGGTGGACAAACTGGTTCTGGTTCTGGTTTTGGTTCTGGTTTTGGTTCTGGTTTTGGTTTTGGCTCAGGACATTCTTCAGGTGGGCATGGAGTAGGTTCAGGCTCCTCTTCACAAACTGTGGTGTAGACAGTAACGAACTCTGTAGTGTGACTGGTACAGATCTCCTCTTCATCGCAGTCAGTGACTGTGACGATTATAGTGCTAGTTACAGTGGTGAGCTCTGGTTCTGGTTCATGGGTGGGTTCTGGTTCATCGGTGGGTTCTGGTTCATCAGTAGGTTCTGGTTCTTCTGGTTCATCAGTAGGTTCTGGTTCTTCTGGTTCATCAGTAGGTTCTGGTTCTTCTGGTTCTTCAGTAGGTTCTGGATCTTCTGGATCTTCTGGATCTTCTGGGTCTTCTGGGTCTTCTGGATCTTCTGGGTCTTCTGGGTCTTCTGGATCTTCTGGGTCTTCTGGGTCTTCTGGGTCTTCTTCCCCTGCTACAACCAATACAGCTTCTTTGCATTCCTCTGGATCAAAAGTTGTAGTTAAAATCGCATCAAGACAGGAATATAATTGAATGTTATACGTCAAAATATTCCCTTCAATAGACCAAGCACCAATGTCAGAAACATCACCCAAGGTTCTTACAAACCCGTCATCTTCAGTTGTCCCAACTGTTGTACCATCAGGGAGTTGTAAAGCTTCACCTTCTAATTCAAATTCAGCAGCTTCTTCTTGTGGAAAACCAATATGGACTACCAGACCTCTAATTACAAGTGGTCTGTCATTAACCGTGACCGTAAATGCTTGTGCCAAAGCAACACTAGCTAAGGCGCTTAAAATAAAATCGTATTTCATAACTAATAAACAAAAGCGAAAGTAATAAGTTATAGTGATTAAAGAAAACTTAGGAATAACTTCTTCTCAATTCAGGTAAAATCCAGTCATATTTATAGTTACGATGCCTAGAGTCTTATTGACCCCTTAGACGTTCATTTCCGTGTCGGAAGCTATTTTTAACAACTTGAACAAGAATGACCAAAGAATACTTGAAAATTGGAAATCCTACAGGATTACTGGGGTCTGTTTCTGGATGTAACATCACTAGAAAGGTCATGTAGGACAATATTTGGAAGTTAAAATCTTAAATTTACCAGGCTAGAATATAACCTAAATCTAAAAATAGGAGCTAAACAAAGTGAACTGCAAGTAAAGCTTTGGGATCTGAATTTTTCATCCTACCAATAAAATTGAAAAATGGTAAGAAACTTGACATATTCCATTAAATTTATTAACCTCCATTAAAGAAAAATAAAAGTGAAGGGCAGCATGTAAGACTCGCTTTGTTGGAGTGTAGAACATGTGGAAGCTTGTTCTTCTTGTGTTTATTTTTAGAATATGTGGCAGGGCTAAAACATTATAATTGTTTCCGCTTTTATTAATTTGTTTTGCAAAAATAGCTTTTGGGGTTACGAAGATTATTCGAGATGCATTCTCATCTAAAAAAGAATGCTTTACTTTGTGATATCAATTCAAGCTGTCTAGATGGGGGTAGAAAGGCTTCCTAGCTCCATGCTGTAGACCACCAGTTGGATGTCCGTACTTCATGTGCGACACATAATGAAGCTAGGGGACTTGATTCAAGCGCGCGGTTTCTATGTTTTATTACCAATTGATACTGAACAAGCCTGATAATTTTGGATCTTCTGGTAGCTAATTATAGTTCATTCAACTGGTCATGGCATTGATTTTGTAAGCAATGGTTATGAACTAACATTTTTAGGTTAGGAGGAATTAAAAATAACACAAAGCAATTTATTTTTAGATTAATTTGGAAAAATAATTTATTTTTTTATGGCTTTTTCGTCAGCCTACTACTTTCGGAATCTCAAAAGATGCATCGAGAATTATATTGATGTTTTCATTATCTCACCACTTTTGCTTACATTCAGGCAAAACTTTGTTAGAAAAAATCTTCGGGATTCTTTAATATGATTTTCTGACTTTTTGGTTAAAGTTATCAAAACAATCAAAGGTGTCCATAAAAATTGCTGAACAGAAATACTGAAATATGTTTGATTTCAGTTTAATTTGTGTCTTGCTAACTATACTTCTCGGCAGCATACTCTCCTTACAGGTCAAAGATGAAGTTATTCAAATAGGAGGAGTGTTTAAAGAATCGCATGTTTCCATTGCAGGTCTGTTATCTCTTCTTGACGTTAGCTTGGTGGAGATCCAGGAACTAAATAACTTGAATAAATTTTACTATATGGGAGGACCAGAACCCAATGAACGTCGTCTTGACATATCAGGAGGTCAGAATGATGGATTAATATACATTGATTGTTCCTTACAGAACGAAAATTCTAGCGTATCCCTTTCTTTGCAAAAGAATAAAGGTAACTTGACTGTTCAACACGTTCAAAATATGGATATTAACACTGAAAACGAAGGAGAAATTTATCTTATGCTGATTAGTTCCCAAGCCAATGGCTTTTTTAAAAATAACAATACAGTTTGTATACTTGGAACCAAATTTGCTGTGCAAGATGTAGGCTCCGGTGAAGGTTGTTTTGGTATTCAAACGGGGATATTGACGATTAACAAACAAATAAACTCTTGGATTTGTTTATATGATAGCTCAATACTACGTGTAAATACGTCTCTGTATAAGGAACAATCAATAATCAAACTTGCTGGTTTTGGTGCTATATGGATTGAAATCTTTCATTCCATTTCGAGTACTGACTCGGAAGACAGTAAGTTGGAACCCATTGGATACAGAGAAAACCGCTATTACGATGTAAATGTTCCAGGATCCAAAGAACCAATGGTCTTCGATATTGGGCCGGGATTAGTAGATTTCAAATATTATCGTGCAGAGAAGGATCTGTTTCATTATCTTCAGATTGATGCTAGAGGAAAGGGAAATAAATGTCCATGTTTATGTACCCACGCACCTGTAGTTAAAATTCCAGGTGCGAAACCAATTGTGAGTTCCGCCACTATTACGTGGTTTGGTGATACAAAAATTCTGTATACTACATTCATTGATACTAAACCGACAACAATCACAAATATACTCGATTGCCCACATACCACAGACAGTTGTAAAACTATAATTTCAAGTGAAAGTGCCTTCAAGAATCATACGATTACTATCCCAACACTTGCAACTGACCTAATTGATTCGGATCCCACGTCGGAGACTACGGAAACTAGAACCTCCAATGAGGGTGCGGCTAGAGAAAACATGTCTTTCTTGACTATTGTCAAGGTTATATTGTCTCTCCTCCTACATGTTTAGCTTATTTAGTAATTATGGGTTTGCTTTGGTCCTATATATTAATTAGAATGACATAGAATTTCGAATCTTATTCTGTTTTGAAATTCTACTCTGGGAGAAGTTTGTACCCGAGGCGGACACTTTCAAAGCCTTTGTAATGCATGGAATCAAAGACAACATCATAGAAACAAGTTCAAACAAACAGAGCCTAATCTTAATTACTTAACGATGGGATCCTTCACTGGGCTAATTGATAGGAATGAATATATCTTAAACATTTAAACGTTGTTGATACAAACCAGGCAACAATCACAAACGTCATTGAACCGAATGTTACCAACGAGACAAGTAAAACTAAGCCTTAAAATGAAGGTGTTACCTGGTAAGGCACTAACATGTCCGTCTTGGCAGTTGTAACTATTCTATTCTCTTTCCTTTTAATTACTTAGCTGTGATTCCTGGATTCTAATGTTGCATTTGTATAGCAAGCACAGGAATCTCATCCTGCTTTATCTCTTGAAACTAAAATGCTCAGCGTTCGAATATTGCAATCGTAACGAATCTATCGCTATCACGTTACACGAATACAATACCAAAATTGGATTCGATAAATTGAGTCACCATTCCACTCCTAGATATTCTTCAATTGTGATTCAACACCAATATTGTGTTATGGACTTTTCCACGATAATCCAGGGCCAAAAGAGTATTTCTCAAAGTAAATGTCACATTTCTTGCTGATCTGATATTTGGTAGAATTTCCACCGAGGCTCTTTTACGTAACAACCAACGAAAACACAGACTTATCTAGAAAACTTTTGAACAAGTTCAGAAACCTGTAAATAGACAGGTTTGGGAACCTTTACTAATATAATGTTGCGCCAAGTGTTTTTAAGCCTTTTTAATGGGCCACAAGAATAAAAAGAAGCAAATTCAAACAATGGGAAACACTTTTCAACTACTTAGTCGACGGGCCCGCGCTAAAGAAGTCAAGGGGTCCCTTCACTGGGTTAATCCTAAGAAATGAAAACGTTCAAAGAGTTTATAACAGATAGGTTGGACCTACAGTGTATTAGAGATGAATATGCAAATTTGGATTCATCAAGGTTATTTTTTTACTAAACACTTTGAGCCGCATCATTAGCCGAAATTCAAAAAAAATATAATATTTTTTGAATATTTTCCGATTGTTCTTCAAGAATATAAATGCGCCAAGCATTCAATATCTGAAATTTCTTTACAGTAATTAACATAAAAGCAATCTCATTTTATGTGTTTTCGTAAATTTAGACAAAGCTGTTTTCCTCTTTTTGTCCAAAGACTATTAGAAATACTCGTATGACTCTTTCGAAATTTGGATTTTATCAAAGCAAACGAAGAATCAAGTGATTAAAATCTCATTTTGACTGAAGTTTTAGAAAGCAGTTCTATAGTTAAGTATACTTGGATTCAGTTTAGATTATGTCTTCTTCTTTGCAATCCTAAACAGGGTATTCGCTTTAGGCATCAAAAATGAAGTTATCCAAAGAGGAGGAACCTTCAAACGATCAAGATTTTCCGTAACTGGTCTGTTATCTCTTTTTGACGTGACTTCCGTAAATATCTACAGTCTTAGTCATTTGAATCAATTTTACTACCTTAGAGGAATAGAACCTCCCGAGAGAGGTATTAGCATACAGGGGGTACAAATCGATGACATATTATATATTAATTGCTCCCTACACAAGAATAATTGTGGCTGTAGTGGACGTACAACATATAGGAATTCAAATGAAAAATGAAGGAGAAATCTATCTTGTCCGGTCCGACGACGTTATTGGTACTATTACAAATAATAATCTTGTATGCATCAGTAATACCCATTTATGGCTTCGTGATGCAGGTCAGGGAAGGGTTGCATTGTTCTTGAAGATTCTTCGTTTTGGACTAATGGACAACCAGATTCATGGGCTTGCTTAACTGGCAATTCCACACTAACGGTAGATACTTCTTTTTATGAATGGAATGCGACAATCAAAGTTGCTAATTTTGGTGGAAATAATACTATTACAATTGTTAGGCAAATTTCGAGCACTAAGTCGAACGGAATTTTGAACCCCTAGATTACAGAAAAGATCGCTATTTGGATGTACATGTGCCGCAGTTCGATGAACCTTTAATCTTTGATATCGGACCCGGATACGAAAGACTGTCTTTCAGGTTTGCGTTTGCTGAGTCTGAGCTTTATGAGGATATGCTTATAATTTCTCATCAACTAACTGGACCTGATATTGGGAATGAATGCCCATGTTCATGTTCCAGTCTCCCTCCAGTGAAAGTTCCAGGCATTGAACCAATTCTAGTTACTACCACTATTTCAGCGAATTCAACTACAACAACAAAGAATATTACAGCCATAAATACGAGCCCGACAACAATCACGAATGTGATTAGCTCCAAGACTACCACAGATACAACCACAACCAAGACTTCAAATGATGGTATTGCCAGAGAGAGCACTAACAAGTCCTTATTCACCGTTGCAACTATTATAATGTCATTTCTCTTGATTATTTAGCTTAATTTAACACTAGGGAAGCATAAGCACACCGAACATGCGAGAATCATGTCCTGCCTTGTCTCTTGTAAGCTGGTTCTAAATGTAACTCTAAAACCTCGATCGATACAATTGCAACAGTCCACGACTGTTCCAAGGACATCACATGGAACTCGCATGCCACATGCTCGAAATCCAGTTTCGTCGCTCTCCTCCGATCCCTTGATTCTTCGATAAAGACCTTATATTGAACAACAGCATTTAATGTAACTTGATTCTTGTTCTGTAAACCATCCTTAAAGTGTCTAGTATCGGTATTGATTTTGAAGCTAGTTTTTTGGAAGATAATAAGGTTTAAATGAGAACAACCATCGACACTTTTCAATTGTATTGACGATTCAATTTCATGTTGAATTGTTTATTCTTCTCATTAATAAAACTATCAACATCTTTTTCATCACCCTTGTTTCTTTTTCTCTTCATCTTTCTTTCATTAGATTCAGCCAATTTAGTCACCATTTCACTCATAGTTTGTGGACTTGGTTTATTTTCAACGTCCACTATGCTTTTCAATTGTGACTCATCATCAATATTGTATTTCTCCATTAATGATTTCTTTTGTCGGTTGTATTCTTCTTTGTCGATTTTTATGTCAGATATTTCCTTTATATAGGTAGTTTCGGCCAATATATCAAGATTTTGAGTTCCATCTCTATGATTGTTGTTCTTTTTCTTTTGTTTTGCTTGCCATTTTTCAGTTTCTTCGATTGTATATTCAAGATTCTTCTCTGACTGATCTTTTTCATCTTGTTTAGTATGTCTATCGTCACCGGCTTCTTGATTTTGTTTATTGATTTCTTCTTGTCTTGCTTTTATGGATGCCATTCGTTGATTCTTTGCATCTTGGAATATTTCTCGCTTGTTTAGTTTTTTGGCTTCTTGTCGTTTGGCTTTTAATGCTTGAAATCTAGACAAGGCGTCAGAGACTACTGGAGCGACGATCTTATTGGTTATTTCTTCTGAGTCATTTAAATCTGTCATAGTTTATTTGATCTTGATATATGACAATAATAGTTAGGAAAAGGAACTTTTGCAACAAAAATGAAAAAGTGATGATGATTGGAAATGAGATATTGTACTGGAATGGACGACATTTCAAGTGACGACATGAGACATTCCTCGGGGGTCTATAAACATATGGGATGATTTATGACGAAACTTCCATGATAGTCTCTTAATAATGACAATTTGGATACTGTGAAATGCTTCAGAAGTATTATAGAAGTGACTCAAATGTGTTTTCATGGTTCATCATATTTGTCTCATAATATGCGAATTATTAGTTGTCATACAGGAGAAATTCTGAGAGACGGTGGGGTTTTGAACTAATAACTGGATTTCCTAATTAGGAAGGTGCGGCTGATTGTTAAAAGCTTGTCCGTGAAGTTTAAAGTATCGGCAGCCCCAGGAACGACTCGAAATGTGGTATGTGGATAACACTTTTCATGACAGCATAGGTCGGACAATCTTTATTTGATTTCAGTTTACCTTCAACGGTATAGAGTATTAGAAATGACATGTACTAAATCTAAAGAAGATAGATTAGTTGAATCTATATTTAATCTACCTAAAGAACAACTTGTGAAAATACAAGGCAAACCTAAAGAAGTATTGAAATTAATTGAATCCAAAGCAATAGAATTAAGATTATTTATGAATATTGGACCTGCTAAAGGTAAAGTTGTAGTTGATCAAATCCGAAAACTGAAACCAAAAATAATGATTGAATTAGGGGGATATGTTGGATATAGTGCAATATTATTTGCTAAAGAATTAGTTGGTGATCCTGAAGCTAAATATTATAGTTTTGAAGTCAATGAATACTATGCTGGGATAGCTAATCGGTTTATCCAATTGGCTGGGTTATCAAATAAGATTGAAATTATCTTGGGGAAGGCATCAAAGAATTTGATTCAATTTAAAGAACGTATTCAACAAAATGATAAATTTCGGGCAATTGATTTCGTCTTTATTGATCATTGGAAAGATATGTATGTACCTGATATTAGAGTACTTGAAACTCTTAATTTGATTGCTCCTGGTACAATAATTGCTGCTGATAATATCCTTTATCCTGGGGTTCCAGGATATGTTAAATATGTTCAAGGATCTCCGGAATATAAGAGATATCATAATATTAGAGTTAAGAATGTCAATGGTAAAGAATATACTGGTAGATGGAACATATTGTATGCTTCATATACTGTATCAGTAGTAAATCCAGTAACTAAACATAAAGATGCTGTTGAAATAACAATTTGTATTGATTATTTGTGTGCATAGTACCCTTCTGGAGACTTCATTTATAGTCAAACTCATTGTGTCTGTTCAATCTCATGAATTTGTATGTAAATGTTTAGAATAATGTATTTATCATTTCTTTCTCTCTAAGGTTTCAGCATTTCGTTCTCTCATATATTGAATCAGTTCTATAACCCCAGGGCCAACCAAAAAAATATTAAAATTTCACTAAACAGCCAGATCACCAAATAGGGTACAAGGTCCAAAGCTAACCAATGACAGACTTAACACCTCTATTTAGACAATGTGTCAACATTGTCCAATCCGGATTAGGCGATGATCCATCCTTAGACTATGACAAATCCCAAACCAGAAAGCAAGGTGATGATGATTCAGTACCATACATAATAAAAGACACATTCATTAAAGAAACACTTGATTTCTATAAAATGTTAACCAGTATGCATCAATTCATAAAGGAAATAAAATCACCTTATTTAGCCATAAATGATGATTCAAACGCAGTAGTAGGAAGTTTATCAATTCAAGATAAGAATAAAATTGATGAAGAATTTAATGTCAAGATTCAACAAATGTATAAAAAATTAACTCATTTAGAAACATATGAAAGTAAACGACAGGAACTTACAAATAGTATATCTGGTGGTAGTAGTGGTGGTGGTCATAGTCATGGTGGTTGGCTTGGAAGCATACTTGGAGCTGATGATGAACCTAGTGATCAAGAGATTTATTATACCACGATGACCATTCATCGAAAACAGATATTACGATTCTTGATGGAAACTTTAAATCATGTTAATAAAGAATTTGATGCTCTTCAACATAAGAGACTTACAAGAGAGAAACAATTGAATTTATTAAATTTCCAGAATTTCCTTGAGGATGAAGATTTGAATGATGAATTTGCAGATATAGATCAATATTCATCAACACAATTGGCAGCGGTACAAGATGGAGAACATATAGAACAAGAACCAATATCACAACAACAATTACAAGAATTGGAATTAGAAAACCTGGAATTCCTAACTATGAAAACTAATCAATTTCAACAAGTTGAAAAGGTTCAAAAATCAATTCTTGATATTATAAATATTCAAAATGAATTATCATTTAAATTGACAAGTCAAGGAGAAACAATTGGGAATTTAATGGAAACTCATCTGCAAGTGGAAATAGAGGTTGAAATGGGGAATAAAACATTACAAAAGGCAACTAAAAAGAATAAAAGAGGTGCTAATTTATTAGTCATATTATGTGTAACGCTTGGATTCTTTATACTTTTGGTAGATTTTATATCATTTTAAATGAAAATATTCATACAATACGTAATATATACAAAATGGAAACGTTAGAAATCAACAACTGTACCTGCACCAATAGTTACTCCTTCTCTTCTAATTACTATTCTACCTAATATCTTATTATCAGAATATTTGGTTAATGGTAATGATGAATTTTCATCAACGGTAATTTCCACAATTGCAGTTTGTTTAGATACTAAATGTAATAACTTCTTCTTCTTCTTCCCACTAGTTATTTCAATAATCTTAGAAACTCTAGCTGGAACTTGACAATTATTTCTAAACAATATAAATGGCATCCCCACTAATAAAGGTTTATCCATATTAAATAAATGAAGAGAAACAATAAATTTCTTAACCGTTCTAGCTGGGGAACCTAATTTTGTAATCAAATCTCCAATTCTAATTTGTTCAACTGCTTCATTTGAAAGCTGACTAGCTTTAAATGCCATTTGTATCAATTGACCACTAATAGAAAAATCAACTGGTTTTTTAGCTTCTTTAATTGTATTCACTTGTAAGGATTCTTCACTAGGCAACGAAATTATGGTTTCACCAGCCATAATATATCCACTACTGATCTTTCCACTAACTTTTAATTCGCCAGTTGATTTATATACATCATGAACTGAAAGGAAAAATGGTTCCGTATATAAATTTTCTGATTTATTAGCCAATTCAACATTTTCTAAATATGAACCCAATGTTGGACCAGTATACCAATTCAATGCATCAATTGATTCATCTCGTTTAACCACATTATTCCCCGACAATGCCGAAATTGGAATAAAATCAATTTGGTCTTCATTAAATTCCACTTCTGGTCCCGTCAAAAATTCCGTCAATTGGTTCTTAATAATATCAAATCTAGTTTGATTCCAATTTTCTTTATCCATTTTATTTAAAACCACACAAATTTTCTCAATTCCTAAATTCTTGGCCAAGATTGTATGTTCTTTAGTTTGTCCATCCATTGCAAACCCAGATTCAAATTCCCCCGTGATTGTATCTACAACCAATAGAGCAAAATCCGCCTGAGAAACACCACCAATCATTTGTGGCACGAAATCTTTATGTCCAGGTGCATCAATTGCGGTGAATTTAGTCAGAGGGGTTTCAAAATCTGTGGCACATATGTCAACTGTCACACCATGAGATCTTTCTTCTTCAGTTTGATCCATTATCCAGGCAAGGGCAAAAGAACCCTTTCCGGCCTTTTCCGATTCTCGGACTAATTTGTTCACTGTTTTGGCATCGACGATTCCATAATCAAAGAGTAATCGACCCATAAGGGTGGATTTTCCCGCATCGACATGGCCAATGACAACGAATGATTTATGGGGTTTGGTGTAGTTAGGGTTGGTACGAAGTTCTTTTTCTAAGTCGATCTTTTTGAATGGTTTTGTTTCTTTGACTATAGATTTCTTTCGATCTGATGACTGTTGTTGTTCCTTGTTGGAGATGGTCAAATTTGATAAGTCAACTTCAAAAGCTTGTTTTTGAGCTTGTAAGATTTCATCATCCGGTGAAGGTTTAGTAAAATTTTCTTTCACTTGAGTGATTTTTTCTAGATTTATGTTAGTAATTTGTTTGAATATATCATCATCTTGTAATTTCCTTCTTTTAATCTGTTGCTGTTCTCCTCCCTCATTGAACCAAAATAAAGAAATTGAATTCGAAGGTTTCTGGGATAGTATTGAATTATCAAGTGTTATATCAAATATTATTTCTGGTATGATTGGTTCTTCTTCAACATCTTTCATTTCCACTTCTGGAAATTGTGATGCTGTCGATGTCTCATGAGACGGGGTCGTTGGTTTTATTGGTTTCTTCTTTAGTATGCGTATATGTCTTGTTGACGGTGTTGGGGTTGGTGAAGGCGAGTTTGAGCTGGATGATAATCTATCTAATATAGCAATTGATTTCGGTATAGGTGATGGAGATTCATTTGAACGATTAGCACGATTCTTTGCTATTGATGATAATTTTGTATTTGGTTTTGATGGAGTTGGATTTGATTGTGAGTCATCTGATACGGGTGGCAGTGTTTGGTCCTCTTGCTGTTGTTGTTGTCTCTTTTGTGCTCTGGCTTTAGCTAATTGTGCTAGCTTTGACATTGGTGGGGTGGAGGTGGCTCTATTAATAAAGAAAAGTGGAAGATTGGATTGAAAAATGAGTCAAAGTGTAAGTTTTTTTTGGTGGTTTCAAGTATGGGATGGTAGTTGGATGGAGGGGGGGTAATGTGATAGAATTACAAGTAAATATGGGTAAGATAAAGATACATACTCTTTTTATATTTAGATTTCAATTCTTCAATTGTTGGTTTTAATTCAAAATAATTATAATATAAAGATTCTTTTAAATTATAATCATCAATTTCATCATTATAATCCTTTAATTGTAATTTTAATTTTGGTAATAATTGATGTAATAATTCATATTCTTCATTGGTTAAATTATCTTCATGGAATTCTTCTTCTTCTCCTTCTTCAGAACGATAATTTAATTCATCTTCATCATAATCCATTGTAGTGTAGTGTGTATAGTTTAAAGAAGAATGAAATACTAGCCGCTGATTACAATCCCGTGTTATAATTGGGTGATTATTAATTTTTTTTTTCGCTTCTTGAGTCAAATTTTCAGAGTTAGATGAATTTAATAAAAATTGCAACTTTATAATTATTGCAAAAAATTTATCAAATATGAATATTGTATAAGCAATACACCAAGAACCAACTAAAGCAAAACCCACTTGGAAGAGAAAGCTAACAGATACAAATAGATACACATCAACATAATATTATAACAACGCATGTCCCCTCCCCCCCTTCATTGTCTCTTCTATGGATGGGCATAGGTTACTTTCATGTCTATATGTCAATTCGCTCTGTTTTCATAATAATCATCTCTCTATGTCATATTCGAAATAACAGAATACAACTTGTTAATCTGGAGTTTTGTTCTCTAACTTGGAGTTTGAACGGGGGCTTCTTCAACTGATTATACTTCAAATAGAATATTTACCCAAATAAATTCCCAATTTTTCACACCCCTAAAAAATTCACACTAAATCCTCCAAATATCAAAAACTTTTCACCCGTCATAACTTTGAAATCATTACTGCAAGAAGAATCTATCCCAAATTCAATCAAAACTTGCATAATGTTATGAAATCAAACAAATCAACAAGACTGTCAAGACTCAGCCAAAACGCGCTACCAGTCCATGTCATGTGAATGTCACACGAATATCACGTTACTGGATATTTTTGGTCCATGAAATTTCTACTGACATAGAAAGTCAATAAAATAGTCTATAATCCATTCGAAAGTCAATCAGCTTCTGTTATCAGAGCTAGGGAGAGAGCAAACGGAATTTTATTAGTATTAGAATTTATAAACTTATAGTTGTATGGAGCTAGAATATAAGTAAAATTGTTGTAATATCGCCAGGGAGAGATTCTAACTTGGAAGCCTCAGATTTCTTTACGATTCAGGATTACTCATCAAATGCATAGTGATTATTACTTGGAATTGAAAGCAAGCATATGAAAACTTCGAATTCGAGAAGAGATTTTGGACAACGTTTGTACAAGCAATTCGGGACATGGTAAAGTTGAAACAAACGTTTCATCAAGGAAGGAGCTTTTCCAAAAAAACGGCTGAGATAGAGATGAAAAACATGCCATAAACCCATCCAAACCCAACAAAAGTCCATAATCATATGATTTAGAAACCTCCCCAAAGAACGCTAAGATATGATCATCCCCCCTAGCCCCTTCGTGTCCATAGAACCCGACTTCATCCCTTTGAAGTTGACTTTGGTATATCGTCATATCCCGTGAAAATTATCCATCAGAGGCGGGTCAAACTGATAGAAGCAATTCAATTCATGAATCAGTAGGGCTTTTACTAATTGTCCGGTTTTTGATTTTCAAAGTCCATACAGAAGTATGCATAGGTATAGGTAGTTGTTTATCCGGATGGATAACTTTATCCGGGCACAGCCACTAGGCTTTTGTAGAGTGTGTTTCTGGAACCAGCAGGCTAGAACTAGTCATGTCAAGTAGTAATAATATGGTAGAACTCGCTATGATTATCTCTCCATGGATAAATCATAATTCTCGCACTAAAGGAAACGTGGCGGCGCTAATTGCCGAGTGATTTTTATTTCTGACTCGTGGTTTTATTCCGAAACGTCGTTGAGTTTCGCTAAAAACGTTCACCTAAAAAAAAAAAAGAAATTTGGCTGGGCAAAAAAGAGTAATTGGGTTTCCTAATTTAGGGAAGACCGAGCCGAGATCCTTTCAAACGAAGTTGATTTATTTGACACGAACATTTTGTTACAGGTTTTGTTACAAGTTTTGTTATTTACGCTTGGAAATTGATGGTGAAACTACAGGGTAGTCAGTCGACATAGCCAACATTGGGGGGATTGGGTTGGGTCGTCGTATAGGACCAAGAGGGGATGATGAAACTGATTTTGAGACGCGTAACTTGAACAATCTCTTTCTTTTCTCCCCTCCCTTCCCTTCATCCCAAAAAAAATTGTTGGCAAGTAAATTTTTTTGATATATTTTTGCCTAAGCCTCAAACTAACAAAGAATAAGATTGCCCCTCAGTTTTACTCCTCCCTTTTTAAATAATTGTTCCGAGCGAGAAAAAGCAAAAACGGAATTGACACCGTAAACGCAGTTATAATCAATTTGCCGTATATTAGAGAGTATGTAAGTTCTAGAAAAAAGAGTAAGACCTTCTTCAAGCATTTGTAAACGATTATATCGGATCGGAAAGCTTTACATAGGTTCTGCTTTATTCCGGAGAGGAAACAAAAATGACATGTAGAAACCAATTAGGTAGAAACGAACATTTGGTGGCTTTGTAGATATTCTTCCATTTCAACTCTTCAAGGGATAGGCTATGTAGAGCAAGAAGGGAGAGGCTATGTAGAGCAAGAAGTATAGTATACTTCCATTGATCGAGGATAATCAATTATTATTGCGAGATTTGTAATATACCCACCAGGGGATATTGTCGAAAAGGGATAGATTCAAAGGACAGAACAAGACAAGAGGAACAAAAATACATCGATAAGGAAAACGAAAGGGTTATGGTTAATAAGCGAGGCGGTTGAGATAGAAAGATATGGAAAAAAAAAGAACACCCAGAGATTAGATAGAAATCTAAGGAAAGGGATCAGCTGAGGAAAGCAAAAAAAGTAGAAGTGAGAAAGGGAGAGAGTGTGGAAAGGGATGTAATAGTTGCGAAGGAGATTCATAATTATGTATTCAGATAGTACACATGTATAAGACACGTGTATTACATTCAATACAACTAATACGGTTTTATCAATTATGATTTATGTAACATGACGTACAAATTTAAAAGGGTAAAGATCTAGAAATGTGAGATAGATTACATGATATTGCAGAGGTGGAAGTCTAGATTGCAAAAAGATAGAAAGAAAAAAAACGTTTTAGATAGATAACGGTTTTGTTGCATGAATCCAAAAAAAAAAAAATAATAAATTTTAATAATTTTCTTTTTATGGTAAGTTCTAGAATGGCACTATGTAAATTTATTTAAGGCAAGTGAGGAAGAAGAAGGAGTAAGTTGTGTTGCGTGTGTTGTGTTACGTGGTGTCATCAGTCTACTCACACAATAAAGAAGGTTGTAGCAGGGGATGAAAGTTTCAGAATTTTGCAAAGATAGGGAGATAAAGAGAGAGAGGAGGTGTATTAATATTGAAGGATGGATGTTTTGCTATTTTTAGGTGTGGCAATGTTGAAAAAAAAAAGTTTTTTTTTTGTTTCGTTTAAAAGAGGAGAATTTTTTTTTTAGCACAAAGAGTGCTGTGTGTGTTAAAGAGAGTGTTGGGTATTTTTGGAACAATAAATTAGAACAGCCCATTGCGAGTTTCAAAGTGTTTCGTAGGAAAAAAGGAGGGGATTTTTTTTTTCTCTGACTGCGCATTGAATTTTTGTGACTCAGTCCATCACTAATAGGTTTTTCTATACGACACTCCCCTTCCTTCCTGTATAAACGATACCCCTCTATTTTTTTGTTGCAACTGTTATCAATTTTCTTGTAATATAAATACAAATGGATATCTCTCTAGTTCTCCCTTCTCTGTCTTCTATTCCTTCTCTCTTCTCTTTCTTTCCCTATCTAACAAATCAATCAATAGGAATTTAATACCAGAATGTCTTTCTTTAGATCAATTATTAATAATGCATTGAAATCAACTTCTAAACATATTACAACTAATTCAGCTACTAATACTGTAAGTGGAGCTACCAAATCATCAATTACAGTTTATCATAATACAAATTCATTATTATCACATAATTTATTAAGTAGATTATCATNACTAATTCAACTACTAATACTGTAAGTGGAGCTACCAAATCATCAATTACAGTTTATCATAATACAAATTCATTATTATCACATAATTTATTAAGTAGATTATCATCATATAGTTTATTACCATGTACTAAACATAAACAAGATGATTTATCTACACCTTCTTTAACTACCAAATTTGATATTGATGTTAAATTTAATCAACAATTATCCATGAATGATTCTAAATTTATTAATGATCAATGTATTGATATTCATCCAAATAATAATTCAATCTTGAATCAATTGAAGGATAAAAACCAAAACTTCCCATTAATCATTGATTATAATAATAAACTTGTTGCTAATGATGAAGAATCATTTAATAGAATAATGATGAATTATTTATCTTGTGGTATTCAACACGCTGATAAAGCTGAACTTCCATATCGGCTACAATACAATTCCAACAACAAGAATAAAGTAGATGAAATTCCTCAACCTGATTTGGTTCATCCACATGTTGCTGAATTTGCTGATTTATTTTAGAGAGATTTGGTTGTTGCTTTACATTTTTTATGGGTTTTATTTGTTTAGTTGATTGATTTGTTACTTGTTACAATTCTTATGGCGTTTGGTTTTAATTTTCTTTAGTTAATTTTTTGGGTAGATTTTATATATATACAATGGGATTTCTTTTATAATAATAATAATAATTAATTATATGCTAATTGTTTCTATATGATGTTTGTAGATGTTCTCTTTATTGATGGGTTGGTTATATTCTTATGACTAGGGAGGATTTTTTTGCAACATATTTATGTGTTGCATTTTACGTGTACCATGGCTTAAAAATATTACATACACTTTGGACATCCCTAGCTGCTATTCTCTTGTATGTCGCCCTTGCTTCTTTATCCCACCCAATTATGGTCCTCTCATTCTTTTGCCAGTTGAAACCTTTTGATTTCAAGAACTTCTCGTTCCAAGAGTTATCGTTCCTCCTAATTCAACTACATTAATTTTAATATCCATTTTACATATATTCGTACTTTAAATATACACACGAAATATGTCACTATTTACAGATCAAACCGCCCTGATTCCTTCTATTCGATTCCCTCTTTTGTTCAAAGTTTCTTTGCTTTTTGTTCCAATTCAATAACTTTCTTTAAATATCCATCTTTTCCATATAATTCTTCTTCATTCCTCTTTAATTTCTCTTCAAACTTCTTTTTCTTTTCTCTACTTTGTCTAATTCTTTCATGAGAGTCATGTACTCTTGTATAATGTAAACAATTTGATAATTGATCTTTTTCAAAATTACAACTTCCCAAAAGTTGTTTAACAAATTCTTGACGATGACATTCTTCAAGTGCATCCATTAGTTTTTCACAGGTGTCGAATCTATTCTTGTCTAGTTGTGGATGCATCGTGTATTATATTATTATTGCAATAGGTTTATAAGTGTTCCTCTTAGAAGATGACTAATATTAATAAGTAATTCTCGGGATACAATTGGTTCCACTTTTTTTTTTCCAGTTTGTCTTTTGAGAATCATTCAATGCAAAATGGTAAAACGGGATTTGAATAGAAAAACCTTTTTTTCTGTTGATTTTGGTACACGACTCTACATTCTTATCCAGTACCTACCCTTTTGATACCAATTGAAAATCATGACACTTAATTTACCACACGCCAAAATTACCAGCATTGAAAGTACAACAAGAAAAAGTATGAGTAATAACCAACCAAGCAAAGATGATGTCTTAGACTTCATCAATTCACTTCCCGATTCTAAACCATCTACTCCAAAACTTCCAATTGGTAAGAAATCAAGTGATTTTGACAATACTTCAATCTCCTCGTCTGGAACCACCAAAAAGGAAGAAAATCCAGAAGATTTATTGGACTTTCTTGATGAATTGGCTCAACATGAAAAGAAACGTCCAACTAAGAGATTAGAACCCAAGAAAACCGATACAATTTCAGCCACTCCTCCTCATCCTCAAGCTCCTGCGGATGCAACACCTTCTGCGACTGATGTAGTTGGCAGCACTGATGCAACTACTGGTCCTTCATCGTCTGACACTTCCAAATCTGATGATGGCCATACCACTAATGATGCTGGTGCTGAACTAGAAATTGGTGATCCAATAAGTTCAATTACAAATTGGTGGTCGACTCAAGGTTCTAATAAAGTATCATCTCTTTGGGGATCGATAACTACTAATGCGGAAAAGATTACTGAACAAACTTATCAATTGGCTCTGACTACCACGAATAGAATTAATCAAGAACGACAACAAATTGATACAGCTGATATTTCTAATAAATTGAATTCCATGATTCTTAATGTTGGTCAATCTATTAAACAAGGTATATTAGAAGAATTGGGTGATGTTAATGAAGTATTGAATATTTTCGTTGTATGTGATTTATATAATTTATCATATTTGGATCGAATTGTAAATGAAAAGTTTTCCCAGGTGATGAAGCAAGTTGAAGGTGGGGTTAGAGTAGCTGTTCATCAATTCAATTCCCATTCCACTTCACAAGAACCTCTGAATACTACTTTGAATTTGTTTTATGGGAAATTAATCGATGGTGAAAAATTATGTTTTGCAAATTTAGAAAGTTCAATTAAAGATTATAGAAGACTTCAAGCTGCCAATGCACCAAAACAAGACAATGAAGCTCAACAACCTGCGGAAGAAGATGAAGAATTAGTAAATACTTCAAATATTTTCATTTCTATTCAACCAATATGTACGAAATCCGATTCTTCAAAACTGACTACAACTGATTCAACTACCGTTATTGAAGGGACAAATCCTGATTCATTTAGTTTTACAATCATCTTCAAGGATATAACTAATGATATTTCAATCATTACTAAATCCCAAGCATTCCCATTACGTTGGGCTTCTTGGCTTGATGGAGATGATTTGAGTATAATGGGAGAAGAACCAGAGGGAGAAGTGGATCCAAGGGAATGGGTAAGTGGTTGGATTAAAGATGGATTGGCATTGAGTTTAGGTGTGGTTGCCCAAGAATATGTTATTAAGAGAATGGGTATTTAGTTCAACAAAAAACAAGGTTCAAAGAGATTGCTATTTATATTTAACGGTTTTATGTATATTTGCTCTTTTTTTTTTAATACATCTATTTAATAAGACTTATTATTATTCTAATGTACACACACAATCCCTAATCTTGACGAGTTTTCAAAACTCTCTTGACTACTTTATCTTTAGTCACAATATATACCACTGCACCCCAACCCGACAAGGCATCTCTATCTACCGCATTCAATAATGCCTGACTAATAGTCTCAAATAAATCTTCCGGTTCCAAATCCGGTTCATAAAGTGATTCACACATCCCATACAATTGATCAGTTGCAGTACCACTCACAATAAAATCTTTGGCGAAATCAATACATCCAATTGAATCAAATCCACATATAAATGGTTGATTATCCTTACTTCCTAAACCAGCAACAATAGGTCCAACGAAATATGGACCAAATCTACGTTCATATAAGGTTGAACTCACCAAATTTGCCAATGTCTTAGGTTCGATATTTCTTTCTTCTCGTAATTTATATAAATTGGTCTTGAATCTAAATGTTTCCGATAATGTTAAGACATCAGTTGCCAAACCGGTAAGACCTAAGAAACATTTATCACCAAATTGGAATACTTTTTCGAAATTATTGGCCACTCCAAGTGATTGTTGACCTAATCTGAGATCACTGGCTATTGCTATACATCCTTTTCCTACCATGGCGACTGCTGCACCTCCGTTGATTGAAAATGGATCCGACATGTTTGTATATTTATATATATGTTGTTTTGTTTATTATTTTATAATGCAATGAAGATAGTGATTTTGATAAACCAATTGAGGGAATATTTTTCTTTATAAGTGATACAATTGAGATAGATGTGATGACAACTGAATGATGGGTGGCGTACTAAATTCAGTCTGATAGAAATTGAGGTTTTTTTTCAGCATCCAAAAAAGGATAGGGTCGTGTAAAACTGGAGTGAAAAAAATGGGCGTGTGCGAATCAAAAAGATGAGCAGAAATTTTGCAGCAATTGGATTATTGCCACTAGTAGTAGATGAATACCCAGTCTTCCGTTCCGAAAACGTATAATAGCATGCTTAATTGTACAGAAATAACTAATGAAACTTATTTGCTACTTTCGAAATCCCTTTCGCTTCTCATATGGGATGAATTTAAAAGAGAGATTATTTGCAACAAAGGAGATTTTACTGACACAGACAATGGAGAGTTCAACCCATACAAATTGAAAGAATTTGTAAAAGCAAGGTATGTTTATGATATATAAGATATGGTCAATCGATGATACTTCCAAGGGATATTTCTTTCCTCATCTCCGTCCTATGACTGCCTTAAACAGATTTGGGTTGCATAGACGAAGTGTTATTTTTTGGTGGGCCGTTTGATGATTTCTTCAACTTCTTATTCTCTAGCTATTGGTGCTTTTCGTTTATTATTCTTGCCATCTCCTGTGGCTATTGACTTTTTAACTCTGGTTTTTCCATTTCACGTTGTTCTCACTCCCATTGATATATCACTTTCAGGTTCATCTTTGTCCTTGAGTTGTAGCTGTTGCAATATTAAAACTCTTCAAGAGTATCAGATTAGATTAATAACCAGTGCTTACAATTCACACTAAAGATAGAGTTGATAGTAATAAAATCCACAAGTGACCTTGAGGAACTTTTGGAAATTTTTGGCCATCAAATAAGCCATGTTGCTTAATAAATTCTGACTCGGTAAGCTTTTGGAAATAGGCAAATAAACGAATATATTCAAATGAATCAGTAGGATCAAAGTCAGTACGATTATTTCTAATTTCATTTCAGATTTTAATCACATGTCCGAAATAATCATAGCGATCATTATGATCTCCTCCCATTATATGTTTCAGAATAGGCGTTTCAGCGTGAATTTTGTTTCAGAATTTATGCAGAGACGGTTATTCTGAAACTTGTGCACCCACTTTGAGATAACACTAGTTTAATAAACGCATGAGATACTAGTTGTGAATAACCGAGATAAAATGAGTCAGAGTGGTCGTTTGATGAAGATCTCCGAGTGTTATTTAACCGCGTGGCACGTTGACATGTAACATTTTGTTTCAGATGGAAATGTGTTTCTCTCACCTCGATAAGATAACGGAAAGAACAGGCGAACGAACCGAGCCGGAGTTTGATTCTAGATCAAAGGGGGATATGAAAGCACAACTACTATTAGAGAGTTATTCTTGGATAGAATGATGTCATATGGTGTAATAAGAAGTGATGGGGTTAAGAGATAGTCGTGCAGTACACCAAACTCCGTTAAATAAGATGAATATTAAGTAAAGCCATGTAGAAGATACTTTAGCGAGTTGTATTAAAAATGTTGGCTGTGTCTAATTGCATGATGTTTTTGGTTGACTCTTTTTGTTATGCATGTAAGTTGAAGTGAATGGAAGCTCATCTCATGTGAGATATTAAACCTACTCGCAAGAACAGACAAGAGTATATACCAACAAAAAAAAATTAATATGATTTGGTTCGGTTTCGGTTATGAAAGATCATTCATTCCATTGGGATATTTTTACTGAATCTCTTTGTATCAAGAGAAAAATATGTGAGGGGGAAGAATGATTTTCTTGAATTGGTCTTGGTATTTACAGTTGTTGGTATTAAACTCGATTTGTAATGTAAACATCTAATTTTCGCGTTTAGAGTAAAAATCTAAACTTAATGGCGTAGATCAAACCCTTTCAAAAAGAAAGGTAAGTTGTCAAGGGAGAAAACACGATTCTCGTCACAAATCAAAACCATGGATGTGGGTAGGTTAGTGTGGATGGGGGAGGGGGGATAGTTTGTGCTTCTATATATAGCTTTCATTTGACAAGTCAATCGCCAAGCATGGACCGAAGAAAAGATTCATAACCTGTAAAAGCCTCACGATCTTCCCGATCTTCTATTGATAGAAATACAAACAAATGAAAGAACATTTCGGAAAGCCACAGAGCTATCCCAAGGAAATGAAATCGGGTGAACATAGAGGGGGGGGCTCAGTTTGTCAGCTCTCTCAAAGCTTGTTGAATACTTAACTGAATCAAATGTCGATAGTTGGTGTTTTCTGTTGTAATCGCAATTCTGTCATACTAGCCTATCTGCGTCTTTATTCTTTACTCTTTTTTTAGTTTTGTGATTTTTAACTATCGTGTTTTGATATTGTCTTTTAGATCTATTGTTGTTACAGCTACTATATGCTGTATCTACGTTTGGATCATGACCTATTTAGGTATAATTATGAAAGGAATAAAGAACAGTATTATTTATGAAAAACAATGGGGGAGAACAATACAAAGAATAAAATTATTTTCCAAATCAAAAGATAGAATAGAAAAAATTTTTACACGAAACAATTTTAAGATTATTTTTTATGCAACTATCAAAAGTTTTTTAAGAAAATTCCACGATCATTTTGTAAAGCAAAAAAAAGAGAAAATGGGCCAAATTTACTTAGACGAAAATGAATTTGTTACGCAAAGAACAATGAGAAGAAAGTCACCAAACTGTATTTATTTCGGCTGTTAGTTTATTTGTAAATGTGTCCGGATTTCCACACGTTTGTAGTTTTCTTTTTACTTCAAGCATTAATAAACGCGTAAGATATATATATATTACTGTAGAATAGCTATGTAACTATACTAACTATGGTAAAAAAAAAATTGAGTATTACCTAGAGTAAAATAAAATTAAAAAAATAAATTCGTTAAAACAAAGAAAAAATAAATTTGTTTAAAAAATATTATTTTATATGTGTGTATTATTTTTATTTTTTATAAAATTATTTAACAGTGAAAAATAAAAAAAAAAACCTCTCGATTTAAAAAATTCCTTAACAATCAGAAAATTAAATTTTCTTCCAACATAAAAAAAAAATTGCGTTGTAAAAAAAAATTCTAATTTTTAAAGTCCCACCAAAAAACATCAACAACAATAACAAAACAACCAATCCTTTCATTGCAAAAGTAGTGTGTGTGTGTATTGTGTGTGTGTATCTACCTTATTATTGAGAGTTAGTTAATTTTATAAGCTAAAGTCAACCTGTTTTCTCGTTTCCATCAAATCAACTAAAAACACCCACTCGGAAGAAGGAAACTAATTTTTTACAACCCCCCTCAACAACTAAGTATCACAACCCCCTCCATATCATTTGCCAAAACAAGATGAGAAAGATCTGGATTAGGAAGGATAAGGATAATCGAAGAAGAAGTTTATCAACTAGTAAACCAGGCAATAGAAATGACGAGAACCAAAGACTGCTGCCACAACCGCAACCGCAAGAAAATACAACAGTGACCTACGCGTCCGAATTTGATTATTATGGTATAGACCTGGCGTCTTCTTTACTTGAAGCTAGTACATTAGTCTCAGATAAGCAATCTATTACCTCATCACAACCCACGTCAGTATCCAAGTCGAGAACCCATACCAGTAAAATATCAATAACATCCAACAATGGTTATTACAAATCGTTAAACCCTCGTAAAGGATCAGTGTCCTCCATTTCCAGTTTACAGAATCCAACTAAGTTATCATCCTTAATCAAACCTGACTTTGATGGTACTATAGTTAAAACTACTTGGGTCAATGCCGTGGTTAATAATAATGAAGTTAGTGAACGTAATTTACGATTATTTAGAGCTGAGCTTAAAGGAGCTCATTTATACTTGTACAAACCTGTAACAAATTTAAACATAAAGAGATTTAGATTAGAAGAAGATATAGTTGAGAATACCGAATTTGATAGCGAATCAATAAATTCACAATCCCAAATTGATCCACCAACACCTCCATCTAAGGAACAAAGAGGATTAGAGTCCCTCAACCAATCAATTCCCTCTCTGGGATCTAGAAAGTTACCTGATAATCATAGTCTACCACCAACACCACTTAGTGCTTTACAACAATTCCCACCTCGATCATTTATTATACCTGAATCTCCAATTAGTTATTTAAAGACAAGAATACCTCATCCTGATTTAAAGTATGACATGGTGAGCCACAAATTTACAACTCCTTTGGTATCAATAGAGAAAGGCACAGGTGCCAATTCAATAGAAGCTTTGGTTCATTTCATTCTTTTTGCTCATGAGGAACTTGATGAAGAATCGGTCAAGACTGCGATTAATATCTTACCTATATTCCCTGATTTTGGATCTGTATTAAGATTATTTACTACTTTTTTAACCGCAATTTTTGAAGGCAAGTTCGAAGGAACTATAAACAATTGCATATTAATAAAGAGGATTTTAAACTTGTTAACCAATATTGAACAGAATTTCTGTGGATTTTTATTGAAATCAGATATTGCCCCTTATATCTTGGGACTTATAGAAGTTATTACCTCCAATCTTGATCAAGAAACGTACAAGAATGAATTTAATGAGATTGAAATATTCAAGAAGAAGATGTTACAGAAACAACAAATGTTAATTGAATTGGTAAACAATGATATACCTGCTCATATCCAACCTTTCCATGATTTGAAATCAACCACATTCATGCTGGAAATCAATTTAATAGACTTTGCTCGAAGTATAAGTGAAATAGATTTGAAGTTTTTCCGTTGTTGGAATTCAGATATTGATAAATCCTTATTATTATTATCTTCATTGAACTCAAGAGATTCTTCCACTGGATTCTATAAAAAGAACCCATTGGTATTTAATAATGATCACCATATCCATTATTTATCACGATTATTGATTAGTCACTTGTTCCTTGAAAACCATGTAGCAGTTCATACATCATCTGTTGCAGAAACTAAAGCAAGATTATTAGAGAAATGGATTGATTTGGGTTGTTTATTGGACAAATCAGGTAACATGTCTTCATGGCTAGGTATATCTTCAATTGTTTTATCTCAACCAGTATTAAGATTAACAAATGTTTGGTCATTGGTTTCAAGTGAATATATTAAATTGTTGAAAAATGATTGGTCTCCAGTATTGTTTGAATTGGATCGTAGGTTCTTGTCTACTGATACTTTCACGTCTTCCGAAATGAAATTGAGGAGAAGTGATGATACTAATAATGCTGATGGAATTAGTTCAACTGATTCATATCATATTATGGCCCCAAGAGGATTAGGTAAGATTTATGCCAAGGAAAAGATTGTGCCATATTTTGGTGATCTGGTAATTAATAATATGGAAGGTACTTCAGCAACTAAATATTGTAGTGATATTTATGAATTAGATTCAGTTTGGAAAAGAATTCAATATTCATTTAAACGTTGGAATGATTATATTTCAAATTTAGAAAACCATGATGAAATTATAAGTTATAATGACGATGTTTTACGTCGATATGATGCAATGGGATTCATATTCTCCAATGAAAGTTTGAATCAAGTGTTATATTTAGGTGCAAATAATGAAAACGACAAAGAATTACCAAATACAGCTAGACCAAAGTTCCCAATTCCACCTAGAAGTAATCAAGATGCACATATCACATTTGCATTACTTAAATTAATCGAACTTAATTGTGAATCAATGAATTTGGAACAAATAATGAAATTATCACTTGCTTTTGAACCAGAATTACCGGAAGGTTATTTAAGTCCAACAACTAGTACTTCTGTGGTTCCTCAAACTCCATTAGAATTAACATTTATGAGAAACAAGAGTCAATCAAACACATCTTTAAACTCAATGGAATCTGGAAGTTCAATATCTGGTATTTCTGTCGATGGGAATGAATTTAATCCAAATTCTAGAATTCCATTATTCAACAACAAGTTTTTTAAATTGGATATACTCAAATATGATCATTTAACACCTTCAGATGAAAAATCTAACGCCATGTTATTGGATCCAATAGGAAAACATAATTTTGCAATTGATGATGAATTAACTTTTAGAATTGATGATTTTGTTACCGAAGTTGAGAATTTAAATCCAAATTCTTCCTTCACTGGTGAATTTGATGATGAAAACCATCAAGGAGTTGGAAATGGAGATGGGGAAGAAGCCAATACTTCTGTTCATAGTGGACTTGGACTTGACGTGGAAGGATTTTTGAATTCTGATCAATTCACAAGTATACCTTCATCACCCAAAAGGAATAAGAATGGAAGAACTTCTACCAGTGGAACTTTTGATTTAAGAAAAACATATAAATTTATCCCAAAATTCGCAACTATGGATAAATTAATTGATTTATTATTGCTTGATGCAAAATATTTCCATGAAGATATTGTAATGGATTTAACTGAATATAGATTTGTGTTTTTGTTGAATTATACTTCATTTATGACCACTAAGGAATTGTTAAACAAATTAGCACATAGATTTATAAATTCTGGAAATGCGGTGATTTCTGTCATGAAGAAGAATAGTTATTTGAAGAAACACAAGGCTGAAAGTGCTAATGGTGGTGGTACTAATAAGAATCAAAAATCCACTCCTGGTGCTACTGCTTTTGATCAGGTGTTACGTTTGCCTTTTGAATTTCCAAATTGGAGCTTAGATAATACTGCTGATCCAAGTGAGTTGGGAGAAGTAGATTATGAATTATTATTGAAGATTCAAATTAATGTATTAAAGGTTTTGATTGTGTTGGTTAATAATTTATATTCTAACTTTTCAGTTGATTTAGGTAATAAGCAAATCTTAATGAAGTTGTTGAAATTATTTAGTAATGAAATCTTACATTGGTATAATTCAAACAAGATTGATGCTAATTTAGAACCTACTTTTGAAAGCTTGGTTTCATATTATAAGAAATTAAAGAAGATCTTTGTCAAGAAAGTATATCGTCCAGTTGAAATTCTGAAGTTTGAAGAATATTTAATTAATAAATTCAAATTTGATAATTCAATTCATGAAGTTCCAGTGAATAGGAATTTACCTGGTTATAAAAACATTCACAAGATTGAAAAATTTCTTCATAAGTTTAATAAATTATTAGTAGGGTTCTATAAGGGAATCAGAGCAGAAGATTGGGTTAAGGTTCATAAGATTTTGGAAAATTCATTTGAAAAGAATTGTCTTTTAGATTATAATTTCCAAAAGGCAACTACTCCAGATTCAAATATGATAATTTCAAATATTTTTACCTATTTTGAATCCTTGGTTATTCCTGATCAAAAATTATTATTATTAAATGAATTCCCACTTATATTCCGAAAATTATTTAAATTATATTTCAAATTCAAGAATTATTTATCAATTCAAATTTGTGATAGTGGACTTACATCTGAAGAAAGATTAGATCGTATGAGGACTTTATTGATAATGGGTAAGATTTGTCGCTTGAAAATGACTGATAATCAGTTTGTATTTGAAGGTAAAAACAAAGGAAATATCCCATCATTTATTGAAACTGCTATTATTAATGTTATTTATTCTCCATCAAGCAGAGCTCTTGCAAACTTATGGATAAAAGCATCGAGATCTCTATTGGGAGATGCTCCACCAGCACAACCAATTTACTATGATGATGTTTATCTGTTGTTCCCAAACAATCTTGATGAAAATGATATGCAAATTCAAGAACCTTTGTTACCATGTTTTGGATGGATAATTGAGAATTTGATTGAAATGAATAAATGTCCATCATTTTTCAAATCAATGGTGAATTTTAATAAAAGATATCTTATCTTTAAACTAGTGAGGGAATTAACGGTTGAAGAATTTGAAGGTGAAGAATTTACGTATAGTGATAGTCATGAATTTGATTTCCTTTTCAGTCTTGATGATGCATTGAATACTCCATATATTCTTCGTGAAATGTCTCCATATAATATTGACGATTCTACTAAATTGTTTGTATCGGTCATTAGAGAACAACGTCGTATATTATTGGCTGATAATAGTAAGAAACTGATCAAGGATACCAAAGAAGCACAAAATATGAGTCAACAAGTTCCAACAGCAGAGAATAATGGTTCAAGTTTCCTTCAAACAATCTCCAAGAAAACTTCAGCAAATTCACTCAAGAGACAATCTTTGGCATATAAAACAAGTGCGGCGTCAAGATTTAAAATAACTGGATTATTCAGAACCGCAAAATCATTTTCATTATCAAATGTTCCGGAAGCGGTTGTTCATTTCAGTTTGTTACCTAGTCCTGAACGTCAACATCATGTCAAACAAAAAGCTCATACGATAATTTCATTAAAGAATAGAAAGATATTCCCAGTTTATATAATGCCTTTGGGATTCAAGATTGATTCAGAAGTTACTGGTGAATCTTACTTTTTCCAATGTACCACCAACAATGAGTTGAATGATTGGTTGATTAAATTAAATTATGCCAATCGTCATTGGTTTTTCTCAAGAAGTCTTAATTCCAAGAATGTTGGAGGATCACTTACATTTGGAGTACCAATTAGTCATGTTTGTGCCCGTGATGGTACAGCGTATCCATCATTCTTGGAAGGAATCTTTCAAGAAATCGAAAATAATGGAATCAAAGATGTTGGTATTTATAGAATCAGTTGTGCTGTTACTGAATTGGCAAATTTAAAATCAACTATTGATAGAATTGGTACACTTGAATTTCATTTGAGAAGTTATGACACTCATGCTTTGACTAGTGTAGTGAAGACATATTTTAGAGAATTACCAGATGCTTTACTTACTGATAAGGTCATCAATGGATTTTTTGAAATTAGACATGAAGCAACAACATCAGATGAATCTTCTGGTTGGATTGAAAAATATATAAATATATTGATGTCGTTACCACAATCCAACTATAGAACCTTCAAATTGTTGATTGGTCATTTGAACAAGGTGAGTCAGTTTAATGCCAATAATAAAATGACTGCTTCGAATCTTGCTACTGTTATTGGTCCTGCTTTGACTGAAGCTAGTCATTTAGAAATTCTTGTTAATAATTTTGGATTTATGAATTCAATTTTGGAAAGATTGATTGTCAATTATGGTGTTTTATTTGAAGATGTGGTTGAAACTCATTCTAATGATAATTCCAAATCAAGTATGGTTCGTGAACCTCTGTTTGATAAAGATTTGACAGAGAAAAGATTCTCTACTTCCAGTTCAAGAATAGAGACTTAGAGAGAGATGTAACTATGTATTATTTTAACAATTTTTAAAAATATTTATGTAGAGTTTTAGTTTTTTATAATCCTTTTTAATAAAAATTTGTTTAATTAGTCTATTTATATAAACAAGAACTAATATACCTCTGTCTTCTTAAAATTCAATATATGAATCAAAGCCGAAGTCTGGGGTACCACCCAAAGTACCATAGACATCACCTATATAATTATTAGACGCATACTTGTTACCGTTTTTGTAATCAGTTTCCCAATTTGTTAAAATATCATGAATGATCGGAGTACCTGCAATAACCAAATTATCAAGCGAAGCTTCAATACCACCAGTGGTTCCATTAAAGAAGAAGTCAAGTGCACTCATAGATGGAGGAGGTCTTGCAAAATTAGCAATTGATCTCATAATCATAACTCGATCAAAATCAACCAAACCTGACTTACTTAATCTAGTCAAGACTTCCAACGTTGCATTATCTTCCAAAGCAGTAGCACAATAAGTGGCGGTACCATTTGTCATTAGTTTTGTGAAATTTGCCGCGTAGTCGTTTAAGATATTTCCAGTAAAGTAATTATCAGAAGTTGAAACATCACATTTGTAAATAGCAGGCTCAGCCCGGGCAACTTCCTCAGTATACAATTGTCTGAATTGGGCATTAAGTTCATTACCCTTGTTTAAGTTGACTTTTTGCGCCAATTCAACAGCACGATCTCTCAACTTTTCATTGACTTCAAATACTTCAGTTCCAAATACACTTTCAGGATATGAATCTTGGTCAGAAACTCCAAATGGTATATAACCAGTAGTCCAATCTGGATGTTCTTTAATGTAATCATCATACCCGAATTGATATGCTAAACCAACTTGTACGGCAAATCTGGCAAACGTTACCCCTCCTAAAGTAGTATATTGTGGTTCACCACCAGCAATACCAGCAATTAGGAAATATGTCTTGGATAAATCAAATAACGGAGAAAGAGTCAATGCAGTCATCGAAGCAGCGGCGTTGATTTCACCCTCATCAATGGTAATTTGACAAATGGTACCATTGGTTGTGCAATGAATGGTGGGATACATGGGAGACAATCCTGGGATGGTTATGTTTTGAATAAGGTCCATTGATTCCAACCATGGATCTCTTTCGAGTCCAAACATGGAGATGATCAATACTTTTGGTTGAAATTGGGAACCTGAGGAGGTTTTGACGTCGGTTTCTTCATCGCGAGGTTTGATATGTTGACAAAGCACGGAAGTGATAATCGTAGCAGTTGTTAATAAACTAGAGTATCTCATTTTTGAGTTTAGGTGTTTGAATTGTTACATCGAATGGTGATTTTGTCAATAGCGGGGTCATCTCTCGGTTTATATATATGCCCTTGGAACCACTATATGGGAAGATTGAATATTTTTTAAGTCAATATTATTTAACCGTTAATTATTATTTGACGTTGGACGAATGCAAATCAGATGATTCAATCATACTTTAGGATATGACAAACAAAGGGGTCACTCTTGCTGACCTCAAAATTCGTTTCTTATGTTGGGCGAGGTTACTAATGCCGTATCCAATTTTATTACAAAGACTAGCTGAATGATTTTCAGCTTGGGCATTCATTCAACAAATTATTGAGTTGAAGAAAGATGCAAGTACGTAGCAACCTTTTTTTCTCAAACTTTTAAAGCAAGCTGTGGATTAAAGGTAGGATTCTCTTTATTGCAAAGTCATTCATTTTCTGAAAAGATTCCAGTATCCTTCAATATGGTTGGGTTTGTATTTGATGTGATTCTTTAAACTAAAGCCATCGGATAAATGAAAATAATTTAAATTTCTATTCAAAATATTTTTTATGCACAATAAATTTCTTTCCCCAGAAAATAAAATAATTTCAAGGCTCCGCGATACAAATTGATTTGATATTTAGAACCGCCTTTCAATCTTTCGATAAACTGTTGAGATCACACAAATCGAGATTTCATATGTAAAGAAATGAAAAAATTACAGCCTTAAACTGTCACTTTTATAAGATTGGAGAATTAATTGAAGAATTTTCTTATCTTAAGCAAATCAATATCTGGTAGTCGAGTTAATCCAAACCCATACTTCTCTTGAAACAAGAGGTATAAACTATCAATCAATGATTGTCGAGCTAATGGTACTTAGAGTGTTAAAAGCTTTTGCAACTAGAAGTAAGTATTAATAGTACCAGTAGTCGTAGTAGTAGTTATAACAGTGTATGAATCCTATTGGGAATTTCACGTGCTCTCACTTTGTGTCGCAAAGTCCCCCAGATATGCGACACAACACGGGTCCAATACGACACTCTGTGAAAAAACAAAAAAAATTCTAATTAAAAAAAAAAACGCGTCTTCTTCATTTTTTTTTTTTTTTTTTTTCCCAATTTTTTTTTTTTTTTTTTTTTTTGGGTGATTTGAGGGAGAATCAAAAGTTGAGAATAATTACAAAAACCATCCAATCACTTCTTTCTTTCACTGCTAACCCACTTGTCGACAAAATCAAATATGACAAGTAAAGATCATCTACTATCAAATAAGAGAAGACGAGATGATGGAGGAGATAATGATGAATCAGATGAAACATTTGATCCAATGGTATGTACAAAATACACACTCATTCATATCTATCAAGAGTATCAACTTTTTCTAACTAAAACACACAATTAGGGAGAAGTAGGTGTAAATGAATTCATGACTCAGAAATTAACCAAACGTCGCAAGGTAACCTATTCCGACGAAGAAGAAGAAGAATCAGATTCCGACTCCGATTCCGATTCTGACGCAGATTCAACTACCGAAGATTTAATTGAAGAAAGTTCCCCCACCACTGATCAAGAAGATTCAATTCCTGAACAACAAGTAGAAGACGATGATGAAAGTAATAAATCAGCTGGTATAATTGAAAAATTACGATTTGAAAACTTCATGTGTCATTCTTTATTTGAACTTGAATTAGGAAATCAAATTAATTTTGTAATTGGTAGTAATGGTTCTGGTAAAAGTGCAATTTTTACAGGCATTGCTGTTGGATTGGGTTGTAAAGCCCATGAAACCAATAGAGGTAATTCTATGAAGGACTTGATTAAAGATGGGACCAATAGAGCTAAGATTACCATTGTGTTTAAGAATGAAGGTAGAGCTGCATTTAAACCCCATATATATGGGAAAAGAATCATTATTGAACGTATATTGAATCGTCATGGTGCACATCCATATCTGATTAGAAATGAATCTAAGAAGAAAGTATGTAGTAAGAAATCAACTGTGGCTGAGATTTTAACTAAATTTGGTATTGCAATTGATAATCCGTTGGTTTTTTTATCACAAGATAGAGCAAGAGAATTTTTAACTTCAAGTACTGATAAAGATAAATATCAATATTTTATGGATGGGGCTAATATTAATCAAATTCTTTCTAATTATTCTGAAACTACTGAAAATATTCAACAAATTGAAAAGAAAATTTCACCAGCTAAGGAACATGTTAAAGCTCGTACTGCAGAATTTAAAGAAGCTAAAGAGTTATATGATAGACATGAATCACAAGCTGGTTTAAGAGAAAAGTTACATAAATTACTTGGAAAGATTAATTGGTTTAATGTTGAATATATGGAAGGAAAAGTTAAGAAATTCAAGAATAGAATTGAAGAAACTGAAAGTAATTTAGAAACTTGTGAAAAAGAAATTCTTACCTGTTCTAAAGATTTAGAATCTAATGAATCAGAAAAAGTCACTTTGGAAAATAGTCGAAACGAAGCCCAAGAACAATATCTGAAAATTCGTTCCGAACATCAAGCCATGAAGGATAAAATGAAACAATTAAGCAGTGAACTGTCGGACTGTAGGAAAGAACTCGAGGCACAAGCCGACAACATTAAAGAAACCCAGAGAGAAATCAAACGCAAGCAAGCAGAAGTCGATAAAGAACAAGCCCGGATCGATCATATCAACGGTGGATCAAAACTTGAACTCCAAACCAAAGTCGAAGAAATCAACGCCCAGTTACCCGAGCTTGAAAATCAATTACTGACCTGTCAAGATAAAATCCGTGAATTACGAAATCAATACGACCCTGAAATCCAAGAATTAAACAAAAAAATCCAAGATTCCCAATCCAAAATCTCCGAATACGATAAACAAATCAACTCCTTAAGAAGATCTCAAGGTGGGTCGGACAAATATGCCCCCTTTGGAAAATCCATGCCTGATATCATCAAAAGAATCAACCAAACCCAATGGGCAAAAACCCCCATCGGCCCCATCGGGATTCATGTGGTAGTCAAACCCCAATTCAAACAATATAAAGCCCTTATGAATTCATTCCTCGGTAGAACCTTAGATTCATTCGTGGTTAGTAATGAACAAGATCGATCTAAACTAGCCCAAATTCTCAAATCCTACCGATCAAGAAATAACATCATCGTCAGGAAAAATGAACGATTGGATTTCATGCAAGGAAAAGCCCCGGCGGAATTCAAGACGATTTATGATGCATTATTGATTCAGAATGAAGAAGTATTGAATACTTTGATTGATTGTAATAGTATTGAACGGAATTTATTGATGGAGAATACCCAAGGTAGTGAACGGATATTGAGGAGTCCTAATGTATCGAATATCTTTGCTCCATTTGGGGCTGATTCGGGTATAAAAGTGAACATGGCCGGTTCGACCTACAGACAAGATCCAGTTCCGTATAGAGGAGAATTGGATAAGTTTGGGGTTGAGAGTAAGGATGCGTTGATTGCTGAGTTAAGAGGGAAATTGGATCATGAGAGGGAGAATAAACGAAAGATTGAAGATGAGATAAGTCGGATTAGGGAGATTCAAGCTAGGAAACGTCGGGAATTGGAAATTGAACATAAAGGGATTGAGGGTGAGATTCGTCGTTTGAATCGAGAACTTGCAAATGCACAAAATAAATTAGATGAGAATGTTGATAAGACCAAGATTGAAAAATTACTGGCTCAGATTGAAGGACTTGAGAATCAAATTATGAGATATGAAGGGATTATGGAATCGATGAAAGAAGAAGGACAAAAGAAAAAAGCTGAACATGAACGATTACGTCCTAATTATAAATTATTAAAAGAAGCGGTAGAAAAAGCCAATAAGGCCTGTTCTGAGATTCAGAAACAAATTGATTTACAGCTTGATAAACAAATTCAGATTCAAACAAGGGAGAAGGAATGGTTAAATAAACGTACTCAATACCAAGCTGTTCTCGAAGCTGCCACTGAGAAATTAGGAACTGCCAATACGACATTAACTAAATTAGTTGAGGTTGCCGAGAATGTATGTCCGAGAGAAGAAGTCACAATTACCGAACAGGATACTAAAGACACCATTGCTAATGAATATGCCGAGATTCAAATGCGTCTTCAAGCTGCCGAAGAAAGTATTGGAATATCATTCGAAGAGATTCAAAAACAATTAGCCCAAACCAAAACAAAAATGGAAATAGCCAAGGGAGAACTTGATGATTTGAATGAAACTTATAATAGACTTCGTGTTGAATTAAATATTAGATTCAATGTATTAAGAACCCTAATCACTGCCGCGGTAAATAACGCTTCTCGAACATTTGAAGATTCATTAGCGATGAGAGGATATCGTGGGAAATTATCATTTGAATTCAAAGATAAATGCCTAAAATTATTAGCTCAAACCAAAAAAGATGATGAAATGAGAACAGTTGATTCATTACTGGGAGGGGAGAAATCATTTACACAAATTGCATTATTATTGTCAATTTGGAAGGTTATGGATTCAAGAATTAGAGGATTGGATGAATTTGATGTTTTTATGGATCAAATTAATAGAAGTATTAGTATTAAATTATTAATGGCCCATTTACAAGAATATCCTAAATCACAATCGATTTTTATTACTCCTCAGGATATTGCTGTGGTTGGGGATTTGAATAATTCGATGGTTAAGATTCATAGAATGTCAAATCCAAGAGATGATTAGAGAAATTGTATAATAGTAGTATTAGCGTTATGTATTGTAGTTATATATTTACATGAATATGTTATTAAATTTTATGTACATGTTGTGGGTCGTCATATTTTATGAACAATTGATTTATACATCTCATAATCCGGAGTTAATAATTCCATTAATTTATTATATTGATCTTCAAATAGACATAAATAATTATCAGATCTTTGGTATAACATTTCCAAATATGGAACCAATTCATGCAACCTCACATCGGGTAATTTCAACAACAACGAGATATATTCCTGTAAGACTCTATACCCTGGTGAAGTCGGCTTATCTTGACGAACCCCACGCATTTCAGAATGAAAATCCATCATCAATTTCAAAAACTCCCTTAATTCCATCCCACCTAAATCCGCTTGGGTCATATCTTCCAGAATACTATGGATTATGATTTGGAAATTTTGATATCGAATTGCATGCTGATTATATTTCTCTATTTGAGTATTTGCTAATGCTTTTAGGAAACCCAAGGCCAAAAATTGTTTATGTAATTTACACAATGAACTCACGATAAAAACATGTCCTATATCATTCATAAACACTCGAGAACCAGAACACATTTTCACCAAAGTCTCTAGAACATTTTTGTCTTCAGATAAGACATTTTCAACTTGTGATTGAATAAATTTATTAAAATTGGGTAATTCATCAACATAATACAATCGACTAATGATAGGATTTTGAACTCCTCGATAATGATAGACATTTCTAAACATAAATGGATTGAATAATTCCAAATTACATATTTTTCCAATCAATTGTTGATGTAAATCCAATTGTGTCTTTTTATCTTCCGGAATAATCTGGTCATTATCCATCGGGAATAGATTATATTTCGTCCTATCCAATCGGGTTGCCACATTTTTATGACCGACAAACCCCAATAATTTACCATGACGTGATCTTAATCCTCGCTGTTCAATAACCTCAGTTCGATATGCCAATTTATTAAATTCATCCAAGGCATGAAGATGGGTTTCGGGTTTGGATGCATATGTTTCGATTAATTGAATACTTAAGAATCTATAAAGGTCTTGATTATGCATGGCGGAATAAAACCGTTTGAAATAAGTCATGAGACCAATTTGTCTAATTGAATCACGATGAATCGAGAAGACTAAGGCAAGACCCCGGATTTGGTCCGGGGTTATGAGGAAGGGGACAAGGTTATTATCCAAGGTGTAATGACTAGGATCTTCGATGTGGAATGGATATGGGTCGATTATGTTATGAAAGATGTAAATTGCTGATAAATAATTGGGAGTTTCACAAGTTTTGGAAATATAAATTGACCATAATTCATTAGGGAGACATGGGATTGTATTGGGGATTAGTTTATGAAGGAGAATTGTGACTAGTTCGAGATTGTTTGTTTGGAGGAGATTATAGATGAATACTTGAAGGAGTTTGGGAGATAGTAGGTTTTCATATGTGTCTATTAAATGTATTGCTTCATCGAATCGTGATTCATCAGATATTACTAATTGGAAATGTTTGTTTAATTGTTGGATGTGTTCCTCTCGGTCTATTACAATTGACTTATTGGGAGTGGGAGATGGGGCTTCGGCAGTTCCGTCAATGTCAAATGTAGTTGTTGTGTCTGTAGTAGCCGTAGCCGTAGCCGTAGCAGTAGTTGTATGTTGATATCTTTCAATTGTTGTATTGTATCGGGAAGTGGTACGATGTTTAATTGATGATAATTGATTAGTAGTCAGTCGTATTCGACTTATTCGAGGGATTGCTCGTCGTATACTAATTGTATATAAGGAGTACATCTCTGGTATGCTTGTCTATATAGTTTTATACAAAGAGTTTCTCTGTATGTCTCTTGTAAACCATTGAGTAAAAGCCATTCCTTTCTTCTTTGATTTATAATGAAAAAAAAATTAAATACGCGAGAACTGCTTTGGGGGTTGGAGAATAAAAAAAAATTTTTCATTTTCCAAATTGAAGAAATTAAACAGAAGAACCAACAAGGTAGTCCCCCATCTTGATAAGACCGAAGCAAATATGTTAAGAATAGGATTATCACGTTCAATAAGATCTCAGATCTTAAGAACATCAAGAGTTATTACACAGCAACCATCTACCAGGATTGGTCTTTGTTCATCATCAATCACATCAATCAGAAACAACTCAACCGCAGCAGCAGCTGCTGCTCCAGTTGCTTCCACCCCCCTCGCCGAAGAAATCAGAGATAAATTAGTCTCCTTCGACACCATCCCCGACGCAGTCGACACCCTAGTCACCACCACTACCCTCCACTCCAACCAAATCGGCTATCTCCAATCAATAGGTCTTGCCGAAGGCTATGGCCCAACAGCCTTAGTTGAACGTTTATTAGAATACACCCATGTCTATACCGGACTCCCATGGTGGGCCACAATCATCGCCGCCACACTCACATTAAGAGTCCTTCTTTTCCCCCTTTATGTCCGTGCCAGTGCCAATGCCACCAAGATGTCCAAACATAAACCCGAGCTCGATAAAGCCATGGAATTGGTTAAGAATGCCACTAATACTGCTGAACAGATGAAAGGAGTTCAATTGAGGAAGAAGATTATGAAAAAATATGGAATTAGTACGTTTGCTAGTATGGCTCCAATATTACAATTACCGTTAGCATATGGGTTTTTCCAAGCTTTGAGAAAGATGGCAAATGTTCCAGTTGAGGGGTTTAGTGATCAAGGTATGGCTTGGTTTGAGGATTTGAGTCAAGTGGATCCATATTTGGGATTGCAGGTTATTGCTGCCGGTGCTATTATTACCGTGGTTAGATTGGGAGGGGAAACGGGACAGAATGCTATGGCTCAGAGTATGAAGAAGATTATGACATTTGTTCCTATCTTGTCGATTGTTTTCACGAAATCTTTTTCAGCGGCCGTGTTGTTGTATTTTGCGGCAAATTCGATGTTTTCGTTAGTTCAAGCTCTTGCATTTAGGATTGGGATTGTTAGGAAATGGTTAGGAATGCCACCAAAGATGACATCAGAAGAATTACTGAAGGTTTCTCAAAAGGGTCCTAATGGTATTGCTGAATGGTTTAGTAGTTTTAGTGAAAGTCAAAATAAGAAAGCTTTAAAAGCAGCTGAAATGGCTGATAGGAAATTGGAGATTACTAAAAGAAGAAAAGATAGTGCTAAAGATGGTTTCATTAAGAGACATTAGACCCTTCCTTGTATATACCTTGTTCATGTAAATATATATTACTACCTTTAAAGAAAGCGTTTAACTTGTTAACTAACCGGTTATTCCTTAGAGACTCATTTACAAGTGTAAGTAATATACTCTATAATTTGTCCCATTTAAAACTCTATTTACATAACTATCTAACTAAAGGGTTAATATAATTCTTTTAACATTTGTAAGCGTAATTCTCTTCTTTCTAATTCTTTATCATAATTATCATATACACTGGTATCACCTTGTTGATGTTCTAATACATATTGAGATTGATAATAATAAGGTATAATTTCATTAAGTTCTTCTTCACTATCAACTGATTCAAGTTCTCCTTCTGATTCACTATTATAATCATATGAAGTACCGGAGAAATTCTTATAATTAGTTACATTATTAATAAGATATTCATCATCAATACCCTCAATAACACGTGACTCTTGTTCTTCTGATTGTTGTATACTTTTAGTTGTTGTTGTTATTAATTCTTGTGATGTTGACTTATTTGATTTAATTGATAATGCATTACTTATTCTACGATATAATGAAGGCGGATGTTGTTCTGTTGTAGTGGTAGTGTAATTACATAAAGATGGTGATGATAATTTTCTTCTGAGTAACTTTGGTATTATTGAATGTTTCTTATGTTGTATCGTATGGTTTACTTCACATGGTGAATCAAATGTTATTGTATTATCATTTAAATTAACATAATAATATTGTTGTAATATACTATCATATTGTAATTTGTATGATGAGTTACTACTACTACCAACCATTGTAGTACTACTACTGTTGTTACTTGTATTAATCATTGTAATTAAGATTTGCTTGTTACTTATTAGATATTATACAATAAGAGAAATAGAAATAATCTGGGGACATACGGCGGGAAAGCATCACTTATATTTATATTGGAACTGGTCTTTCGGGTATAACATATAAACTCCGCCATCCATAGTTTATTTCGGAAACCGGATTTTATTTTTAACCCTAAAACCACCTAAGCGTAACGCCCGACACCCAAATTATTTTTTAATTATTAATCCGATAAATTAAATAATGATGATTAGTAAACCCGTAATTCATACTAAGCACGTTTTTAAGTCATCAGTATTCGGAGACTTACTCTTTTAGGATGTTATTTCCGTAATAAAGCCGTTACCAGTCCTGTCTTCCGATTATGTAATCATTAATTACCATTTTATTATTAAGCCCATAATAGTTGTTAGGAAGTTTACAAATGGTATGATCATTATTATTGTTGGAGTAACCTACAAGGTAGTACACCCCAATGAGACAATGGATTATACTTAGGTGGTTAGTTGGACATAAATTGGGCCAAGTGATAGGCGGTTTATAAATTATAATTACCGTATAAGTATAATTATCAAGTGATTGCTTTGCCTATAAAAAGTTATAATTAGAAATTACTCATAATTATAATTATCAATTACAAGCGAAGAAAATCAGACTGCCAGCTAACAAGTAAAACAATGAACCTATGCTATTCTATTATTTCCAGATTTTCTAGAAAGTATACGCTTACATAATCACAGTATTGTTTATTTTAGTCTGTCTATCAAAAAGCAATTCATATAAATTTATTATTTTTGATCAATCAGTAAGTGAAAATAGATTAGATAACATAGCCATATTGTTATCAGCCACCCCACCCCAAGGTTTAGTGAAAAATTCCAGCGGCAACCTACAGTTGGGAAGCAATCCCAGCCGATTGTTTCTGAAATAGAAGCTTTCATATGATGTATGGAACGATGGATATTTAGACGAGAGGGGTGGATCAAATATGCTTATCGACAGAAAATGCCGTGGCTGATTGTTGTTTACTATAGTTTACTGTAAATATAGGGGAAAGAGCCAGAATCAATTTTCTATCTTCGTAAGGATCAACTACCTATCTCAATTGGTTGACAAATAACGAGCCTCCAATTGTAGTAGGTTAGTAGTCGTTAGGGGTTCACTTTCTGGATTGGGATTGGATACACATGGGTAGTTTAATCAATCACATATACATGATACTGAGTGTACGGTTGTAGGCAGCACTATCCAATCTACAAATGTTGGCAAACGTACTGTTTCAACCAACAAAAAAGAACAATAGACGTAATACTATAATTGACATTGATCTAATTAGCAACGGCCCATTCCCCACCTTTTTCTAAAAATACATCTCCAAGTCATCTTTCTACAACATCAACCAAACGTTCTCCTTCCCCCCGTTGTATTCTTCTAGGGATGATTCCATTGCAGCCGCTCAAGGTCCGAGAAATATTATCTTCAGATCAAAAATTATTGCGAAGTTTCCATTCCCCTCTTCGCTTTTAGGAAGTGATCTATAAAATATCTCTTCTTCCTTCTAGAAGTAGAAAGGTAGATCCCCCCGAATTGACCGTATGGATCTAGAGCTGTCCATCTAGAGTGTAGAAGTAATTGAGTCTGGTTTGAATTGAGAAGGGAATGGTTTAAGGTCTAGGCTCATGAATTGGCTGCGAAATTATTATATTTATAGAAAAAAGTGCGAAGGTCTTCTTAAAACAATCGGCCGAGTTTAGTGTAAACGTTTCTTAAAGTCACTCATTAAGCTAGATGAGTCATGACAACTAGAATGAAGTACAGTCATTTTATATTTGTAGATTGTCTATATTCCTCTGATGGTCTATTAGTATGAATATCATATCCTAATTGTTATATATAATACAAGCTATTCTATTGAATCTTTTGTTTCTTATTACTTTCATCTAATGCAATCAACAAATCATTACATTGCTCAACATACAATTTCACATCCTCCTTCTTCCCATCTGCTTCTTCAATCTTTCCAAGCAAACTCCTCATCTCCTCAATAACCTCTCGTCTATTCTCCTCCTTCTTCATTTCATGTCTCTCTCTTCTCTTCTCCCTCGCAGCATCCATCGGAACCTCGTCAGCACCACCTTTCAAATAATGTTCCCTAAACCACTTCAACTGCTCAATACTCTCCAAAATATCCGATTTCGCAGTATGTAATTGTTTCTTCGACGGCATCAACTTCATCAATCTTGGTGAATGTCGTTTTCCAACCTCCGAAATCGAACTCACATCCACCAATCGATAATGTAGATGCTCAATCACTCGTGGAAATTCCTTCATCATGAAAAATTTATCCATATGTATTGAATTCCCCGCCATGATACCGACATTCTTCTTGGGGATATATTTCTTGATATATTCCAATAATTCCCCTTGTACTTTTTCCAAAGTCTGTTCAGGATGGTCCAAAATCCGTTGTGTCAATCCGGATGCAGCATGGGTTGATATACACCATTCATTCATTTGGGAGAGGCGTTGTTCGGGATAGTAGATTGTGGATTCGTATCCTTGGGGGTCGATGATATTTAGATCTCCGTCGGTTATGAAACAGGCGATTTCGATGATGTTGTCGGTGCCTAAGACGTCGAGACCCGTCATTTCGCAGTCGATCCAGACGAGCGGGTTTTTGGGATAGGAAGTGGGGGACATGAGGGATGAGATATATTTGGTGATTGTTTGAATTGCAGGTTTGAGTGTGGTGATAATAGTTGTTGTTGTTGTTGAATGATGTCTGATTAATGAATCGGTGGAGATGATACTTGTGGCGAGTATTGATCTGGGGGATAGGAGTGTTCTGTTTGTTCTTATTATACTCGGTCTAATGAGTGTTTTTATCATCAATTATTCAATCCATCATCGCTGCCGCTAATAAAAAAATCTTCGCGCGTTTTATTTTATAATTTCCCAGGGTCACTAAGCGACTGCTAAGCAAACAACCAATAGTCAGCACCAGTATCAGACAGTTCCAATGAAACTCCAAGACAAGATCTTCTTACTCTACTTCCTCCTCCACATCCCAATCACAATCCTCCTCGACTCCACCATCATCATCCCCCCACAATATCACCTCCAAATCACCACCAAATTATTATCATTCCATATCTCAACCAACAACGACATCCTCCTAATCCATTCCCCCAGCTGGTTTAAACTCTTCGGCATAGTCGAACTCATATTTCAACTCCCATTATTCTTCTACTTCACGAAATGTTTATTAATGGGAACCTTAGGGGTAGATTATTTTTTGTGGGCGGTTATATATGGATTCAATGCTGCGTTTACGACTTTTGTATGTATTGGATGGATTATTCTCGAGGGGCCAGGATATGGGTTGAGTTATGGGGAGATTGGGAATTTGGGGGCGATTTATGCTCCATATTTGTTAATTCCATTTTGGATTATGGTGGATTCTATGAGGAGGATTAGAGGGTTGAAGGCGAAGACTGATTAGGTTTAGAGAGAGAGATGCAGAGATGGAGAGAGAAATGGAAAATGACGAGGAAGAATTGAATTAGGACCATGGCCCCGGGGCTTGTGCAATCAGGTGGGTGGATTATAGTGCTCTTTCAATGAGCAAGGCTTGCTAGTTTGTAGTTAATATTTGTCTCTGTATAGTAATAAATGTAATAGCAAATCACATTGTCATTTCGAATTGAATATAACTCTTTGAATGTAGAGTCAAGTTGTGCTAAGTAGTTGGTTTTGTCGTGTAAATTAAATTATTGTTTATAAAAAATCCCAATTTGGAATTTCATTCCCATCTCCGTTCCTCTCTCTGTGAGACAATACAATTTTTTTTTCACTCCCTTCGTCCCTCTTCACATTCATCACTTATTTTTATTACCAACAGTCCAATTGAAACCACAACACGACTGATAACACTCAATTAACAACTACAAACACACACAACATGGTCTCATTAAAAAGAAAAACAGAATCCACCCCATCCACCCCCACCAAAAAACTCAAAACCACCTCCATCGCATCCATAATCCTCCACTCCTATTCCAAACTCCCATCCATCAACGCCTTCCCCACCGCCAAATCAACCCCATTAAACATCTTCGTCTGGGGAACAGGTTCAATGTGTGAATTGGGCCTCGGACCCCTGGCAAAGACCAAAGAAGTCAAAAGACCGCGATTGAACCCCTTCTTAACCGCTGATAAATTAGATGGAGCGGCTGGAATTGTTGATTTTGCCGTGGGTGGAATGCATGTCCTTGCGCTTGATCTGGAAGGCCGGGTTTGGTCTTGGGGTGGGAATGATAGTGGGGTTTTGGGGAGGGATACTTCGAAAGTGAAGGAAGTTTTGAAGGATATGGATAATCAAGACAGTGATGATGAGGATGGGGATTTGAATGAGGCAGAAAGTACTCCGGGATTAGTGGAGGGCTTGCCTACCAATAAGGGGAAAATCGTTCAATTGGCTGCAACTGATAATTTAAGTGCTGTATTGTACGATAATGGGGATGTATATGCCTGGGGATGTTTCCGTTGTAATGAAGGATTATTAGGATTTTTAAGAAATGAAATCAAACTTCAACGTACCCCACTCAAAATTAATGAATTGAAGAATATAGTTCAATTAGCCGCCGGGAAAGATCATTTATTAGCCCTTGATTCCAAAGGGATCGTGTATGCTTGGGGAAATGGACAACAATTCCAATTGGGTAGACGTATTTTAGAAAGACATCGTTATCGTACTTTAGAACCCCAACAATTTGGACTTTATGATATTAAATATATCGCCAGTGGAGATTTCCATAGTTTTGCCATCGATCATAATGATCAAGTATATTGTTGGGGATTGAATCAATTTGGTCAATGTGGATTAACTGACGAAAATGGACAATTGGAAGATGGTTCCATCATCATGAAACCAACAATCATCCCCGATTTATCTAATATCGAAGGAGGTATTAAAGAAATCGTCGCCGGTGAACATCATACTCTTGCATTAACCAACAATGGTGACGTATATGCTTTTGGAAGATATGATATGAAAGAAGTCGGAATTCCTAAAAGTAAATTACCAGAAACTACATTCAAAGATTCCCATGGTAATTCTCGGTCTGTACCCATCCCAACAAAATTATCATTTACTGCCAAAGACCCTCAACCTAAGATCAAAACCATCGGAGCCGGCTCTCATCATTCATTCGCAGTCACTGATGATGGAATGGTATATGCATGGGGATTTGCTGATACTTATGCCCCAGGATTGGGTCCATTGGATGAAGATGTGGAAAAACCTACTAGAATTGTAAATACTGCTACTAAATATCAAGATATCCAATTGATTGGTGCTGGTGGTCAATTTTCAGTTAGTGGTGGGATAAAGATAGAAGATGAAGATAAAGCTGAAGATAGAAATGATAAATATGATGAGTTGGATGAAGAATAGTTTTGTTTTTTTGTGTGTATTATTATAAATAAAATGTTTTTATATAGTAAATTAATAAATTATTAAGTTGTGTGATACTATCGTGTAGAGAGATTGTAGTTATCAGTACGGTTCAATATCATTACTTTCTGCTGCCACATAGCAGGAAAAGGACAATGACAATTGAGTGTACACCTCGTTGAACTTCGATGTTTGAATATGCCCGAGAATTACCGAGATGAACTCGGGGTTGACTACCTTCCATGTAAACCCATCGAAAGAATAGCTATTTCGATCCCATGCCACAAATCCAAGATTATCAAAACAGAGTCGATCCGATAGTACATATTGTCATACATATGCCATACATTAACTCCGCTTCTTGCATAAATAATAAATAAATCTATGCATGTAGATTGTGGCAAATTTATTGTGGAAAATGTTGGTGTAAGCAATTTTTTGGTTGCAAAAAAAAATGTCGTAAGCTTCCTCAACACAAATTGAGATGAATACCTCTCATAACAGGATTACCTTAAAACCTGGTATATCGTCAACTTTGAAAAACAGAAAGCATATGGCTTAGGCTCCTGTTGGTTTGTGAACGAAAGAATAGGTTATGTACTACAAATCTCACGAATCTCTTTTGTTATCTATATCGAAATTAAGATCGGAAGAGATTCCAGAGTCTGAATTCTTTTAAGAGTATACTCGTTTGCTTGGGATTCTTTTCTAAATAGTTTTGTGAAGTTTGAATAAGTGGGTAGATTAGACATACGACTATTCATGTACTTGTCCCTGGGAGAGTTTGTGTTTGCTGTGAACAAATATAAACATATATTCCATACATAAAAAATACAATCAAATACACACAATTTTTGTAAAATAACTACAGAGTTATTTAAAGACTTAATACGCAAACAAATAAAACAATCATGGCCCTTAAGGCCGAAACAGCATATGTGCTAGTCGCTCCCGCTTCAGCCGGTGTCACAACCTGACGCAATTCTAGCGTAGGAACAGCAGTAGGTCCAGCCGCTGGAATAGTAATAGTAGTTCCTTCCGGAAGCAAACCAGTAGTCACTGGGAAAAGGGGAACAGTCTCATTTTCGATCGCTTCTAGGTGAGAAATGGTTACAGTAACCATCGTAGTGCTTGGTTGGGGAACTCCAGGTGGTAACAAAAGCGTATCTGTAATTATTGTACCGTCTTCCGTGTATATTAAAACAGAAGGAAGAGCTCCGGGTAATGTCTCAGTTGTCGTTCCTCCAAGAATTAATCTGGTGACTGTCAGAACAGTTCCATCAACAGTAAGTGTGGCTGTGGTAATGATAACTTGATCCTCATAAATGACAGGTAATGTTAACGTGGTTAATGTTCCATGGAGTGATGTAGTGATCGTTCTAACAATTGGTGGAGGATCGATGGTAATAGTTTGTCCAATTGGTAAAGTTATAGTTGTCAAAGTGCCATCAATAGTAGTGGTAATTGTTGTTGGAGGTGCAAAAAAAGGAGGAGTTGTTGGAGGAATTGGACTTGGAGTTGTAGTTGTAGAAGTTTCAACAGGAGGTGGAATTGGAGGAGTTGTGGTTGTGGTTGTAGAAGTTTCAACAGGAGGTGGAATTGGAGGAGTTGTAGTTGTGGTTGTAGAAGTTTCAACAGGAGGTGGAATGGGAGGAGTTGTTGTTGTAGTTGGAGGAATTGGACTTGGAGTTGTAGTTGGAGAAGTCGGAATTGGAGGGATTGGGCTTGTAGGTGTAGTTGTAGTTGGAGGAATAGGACTTGGAGTTGTAGTTGTAGTTGGAGGAATAGGACTTGGAGTTGTAGTTGTAGTTGGAGGAATTGGACTTGGTGTTGTAGTTGGAGAAGTTGGAATTGGAGGGATTGGACTTGGAGTTGTAGTTGTAGTTGGAGGAATTGGACTTGGAGTTGTAGTTGTAGTTGGAGGAATTGGACTTGGCGTTGTAGTTGGAGAAGTTGGAATTGGTGGAATTGGGCTTGGAGTTGTAGTCGGAGAAGTTGGAATTGGACTTGGTGTTGTAGTTGTAGTTGGAGGAATTGGACTTGGCGTTGAAGTTGGAGAAGTCGGAATTGGCGGGATTGGGCTTGGAGTTGTAGTCGGAGAAGTTGGAATTGGAGGAATTGGGCTTGGAGCTGTAGGTGTAGTTGGAGAAGTTGGAATTGGAGGAATTGGAGGAGTTGTAGTTAGACTCTGACTTGGAGTTGGGCATGGACTTGGGGTTGGAGTTGGAGGAGGTGGAGTTGGAGTGAAGGTGATAGTTGTCCAAGATCCGTCTGTAGTCGTGATTGTAAGTTCCACCGTGGCTCCTTCTTCATTGGTTGTTGTAATGACCTCAGGATGAGCACCGGGAGCATCGTCTGGAATTATTTGGTTACAGTCACATTTGCAGGTGTTTCCGGTATGTACGGGAGAATTATAGTAAATAGCAACAAACGAATCGTTTACCGCCTTATAAGCAAAACAGTTTCCATCGAATCCTGGCCCAATATCAAAAAGAAATATAATCCCATCAGCCAGAATCGATAGGAGCAGGTTGTTAACGTATTCAATTTGTGTACACTCTGGGTTCGAACTTTTAATCTCTATAGTGTTAGTTTCACCACCACCAAAACCTGCAATCACAATTGGGACACATGGGGGTTGTTCTAACCTAATTCTGGAGTTGACATTTGCAAAGCAAATTGTGGATCCCAGAGGATCCTGCTGGAACCAAACCAGAGAATCATGAAGTACGATGCAACCACTAGCATTAGCATTGGTGTAATTAATGTTAAAATCTACATGGGTGAGACAAATAACACCATCATTGAACAATTCCCCTGTTAGATCGAGAGATCCAATTTGCCCCTCTACTATTTCGCTAAACGACCCATAATTGTATAAATTACCTAGGCTAACATCGCTATAAGAGTTATCCGCTATCCATATAGTGAAAATGTTTTCATTAGTAATAGCTCCAAAATAAAAATAACTGTGCGTCAATGATCTATAGGTATTAATTCTAAACTGCCCAGTATTTACAACCTCACCGCTGGCGAAGGAAAATTGATGAGTGGGAATTGTAGTATGGAAATAGAATTCTGCTGAGTTAACAAAGTATTGGATGTCAAAGATATTGACGTCAATAAGAGACAAAACGCCACAGGAGTGTATATTAACTGACCGTACCTCAAAATTTCCACCCCTTTGAATCACTTCGGTCTCAATGTCCAACCCAAAAACTAAGGATGACAATAGAAAATAGTAGTAGATAACTTGGATAATCATATTGCGGTGTTTAATGAGAGATGTAAAATAGACCAATTTCTTTACAATCGGAATTTTGGTCAATTTTTATACTATTGTATCTTAAAACTGGGTGAATTATTATTGGGAGTTCACCCCTTGAAAGACGATCTCTGCCATTACATTGGGTATCCTATTCCATCTAAGAGAATATGGAATGACCCTTCCCCCCATAATCCTCCATAAATGAATATTATTTATTCTTATTTTTTTTTTTTTTTTGGTTGAATATTATTTTAATAAATTCAGAAAACCGTTGGAAATAGTGGCTAATGAAAATGGAAAATGAATATTTTTTTTCTTGTTATGGATTTCATTTGAATTTAGGATGTTATGGTTCAATTGAAACTTTGTAATTCATTTATATCGAAGGGGTAAAGCCTTAATAATTGATAAGAAAGGTGAAGAGTAAGGAATTACGTTCTCCCAAATCCGGAGGTTATTTAACAATTGTTTTTGCATAAAATGAATAGATCTGATATTTTCTACTTAAGAAATTATAAATGACTTTTCGTGGATTATTTGAAAGTGACATAATGGGGAATACTATAAGCTTGCTATTATACTGATTTCATGAATTGATCCAAGTCAACTATTGTCTAGAACGAAACGTGCAAATTACATTTTAAAAACTTCAATTCTGTTTCGCAGCTAGGGCCCCGAAGACAAAATGAACAATTATATTCTTATTTTGCTAAAGTATCAGTTCTTTTCATATTAATTGACCCATTCTATCCTACCTCAATTGACTAAACTAAATGATCCATTATCCTGTAAGAGAATAATTTTTCATCTTCAATTTTCTGTTTTCCTTTTTCTTTTTTGCAACCTATAATACTTTCACTTTCACTTTCACAACCAAAATTTATTATTTTTTACTAAAGGGGCGTAGTATACAGAAACGCCCCCTAATGTCAAAATCGAAACGAAACTTTGTTAAAAAAACTGTTTTGTTCTCACATGTAAAAATGTAATCAGACATTGTTGTTAACCTGTTAGTATTGGAGTAGTTCTCGGGTCATGTAGAGGGATGATACCGACCTCAATGGCCAAATGGTCGATTTCGTTAATAGCGGTTTTGGCTGTATTATATTTCTAATTACAACCTACCATATGAATAATCCGTACATAATAGACATAATCGTCTTTTCTCAGTTAAAACAGGTCATTCAGCTAGAAGACTAAGAGGTGTCTTCTAGAATCAAGAATGAAAAATGAATATTTTCTGATTTTGAAATCAATCAATTCGGGGGAAATGATTGGTTCTTTATTAACTGAATATTTTATGCACTTAAACAATCAAACAATGAAAAAACAAAAACAATACAACAAGTTGTATTGTTTAATCATATTATTTATGTAATTAAAAGAAACAAATCATTCATTCTTACGGGTTTATATATCCTTAATGTTATAAGGAAAAAAAAAAAAAACTTATGTTAAAAAAAATAACTATTAATTACAGTCCAAAAGGATTGCATGAAGTTAGATTACCCCTATTCTCTTCTTTTCGACGAATACTTTTGGGTGTGAGTTAGAAGGAACGGTAAGGTCCTTTTTATAAAGTAGAAAAATAACTTATGTTAATTATTTACTCTAAAATTGATTGAGGAAAGGGGGGGTGGGGAACTTTTTTTTCTATTAGTTCAGTAAAGCGACAGCAGTAATCTGGATTACAGTCAGTATAGTGATTGTTCTTTAACTGCAGTGGTTTAAATTTGGAATTTCTTATAAAACTCGCATTTCTTCAGGTTAAGAGTCCAAAGTTTAAAAGCACTTGGTGTGCATCATCTTCATGTACACTTATTGCTTATAGTCCAATTATAAATATAAATGGACATTCATATCAACAACAGGTGTAGCAATAAATTAAAATATTAAAATAATTAGCCAAAAAAATATAATCAAAAAATACTATCAAAAACCTCATAAAATAAATCATTTCAAATCTAGTTTTCAATTCACATCTAAGTTCACTTGATCACATCATCATTTATAAGATGTGGTTAACATTATGATCAAGTAAACATCTTGGAATCGCAAGTAAGTCCAAACAACTATATTGTTTTTTTGGAACAAAATTGTTGCAAAAACATTTTAGATCTAGCATTAAAAAATATTATATTTTTTTAATAAGATTAAAAAATAAAAAGTTGAGACCATTTTTATTTATTGCGCTTTTTAGAAATATACACCAAAGAAATATTGGTTAATTAATTATTATACTTTATTTAAGTCAGGTACATTGCTGCTCAAAAATCAGGTATTTCAAACCTTGACCCTTTACATAGTTAAGAGTATATGTATATTTGAGATATTTCGGAAGTAAAATCGCAATTAATTAACATGGTGCACAATTACATCTTTACCATCTCGTTCACCAACTGGATTTGTCTTGTTTTATATCCACATAATATTGTAGCTTATGTGTGTTTGAGATTATATAAAGGGAGTATTGAACGATAATAGCAACCCTTGGTATAAACAGGATCACATCTTCAAGCAATATGTGCTGATTTCAGACCTTCACGTATGTAAGGATTGTGCATAATTATGAATTAGAACTCGACATTTTAATCCATACTCTGAGAATGTTTCTGGAATCCTTTCAATCGATATTTCAGTAGGTTGATATCTGAGCATTAGTTAAGAAGGTTGAAGTTAAAGACAATGCTGCATCGGATTGCGCGAGGAATGATGGCATGTTAGATTCTGTTTCAAATTTTACTAGCAAGATTTGTGGATACGAATGATCGTAGTGTTATGAACCCCAATGGAGGGCTTCTTATCTAGGTGGTGGTGGTTTTGAAAGATCAGCATTTTATGTATTTGCACATGTCTATTAGTAAGCAAAAATAAAGATAAATCTCAATTCAATGAGCTTATCACTACCTCCCGGAACAGCAACGTATCTTCTAACAGGAACAAGACCACGAGGAGACGTGGAGCTAAAAAGCGAATTGTGCTCACTGGAGGTGTTGAAGCCTTTGTTGAAACAGAGGACCAGACATTCGAACATCATTGTACTAATGAGTCGGTGTATATTTAATTCCTTCAGGTGGAACAGATGTCAGCTTTCATAACAGATGGTGCATCCAGTCAGACATGGTAGCGCTTACAATTGGTTCGGCCCCGGGCAGAATGAATATTTTATTTAGTTAGACAGATGTGTTATTTTATTTAATTATTCTACTTCTCTGAATTTGATATCACTTAATACATTGATGACCTTTGATCGAGCATTCTCATTCAATTCAATTCTATTTGGGGATATGTATCCATAAAAGGGTCGATTAAATTTATAAGTGAAAAATCATATTCCTGCATATAATCAGACTTTTCTGTTTTTTTTTTTTTTAGTTCTACGTTTTCGCCTTCCTTCATTTTCTGTTCATTCAAAAATACACCAAGGAAGTTCAATACATTACAATAGACATATATACATAGATACATAGATAGATTAACAACGTAATATGTACAGTACGGGAACAGCTCCAATTCAGAATATAGGAGGAGTGCCACCACAGCAACTGCAACAACAACAACCAGCAGGATTCACTGGAGGTGGAGGTGGTGGAGGCACCCCAAGAAATGATCCTAATTTGTTATCCACGGGATTACAACCACCACCAGGTGGTATGAGTAGTAATCTTGGACCAAATATTGCTACTTCCACAGGTGGAGGTAATCGTGCATTAAACGACGAACAAATATATCAATGGATATCTGAATTAGTTACGGGTACAAATAGAGAACGAGCATTACTTGAATTAGGTAAGAAAAGAGAACAATATGATGATTTAGCTTTAGTGTTATGGAATTCATTTGGAGTTATGACTGTTTTATTAGAAGAGATTATTTCAGTGTATCCATGTTTAAATCCTCCTAATTTGAGTGCATCTGCAAGTAATCGAGTATGTAATGCTTTAGCATTATTACAATGTGTTGCATCAAATGTTCAAACTCGAGGATTATTCTTGAATGCTAATTTACCATTGTATTTATATCCATTTTTAAGTACTAATGCTAGACAAAGATCTTTTGAATATTTGAGATTAACAAGTTTGGGTGTTATTGGAGCATTAGTTAAGAATGATACTCCAGAAGTTATAAATTTCTTATTAACAACTGAAATTGTTCCATTATGTTTGAATATTATGGAGATTTCTTCTGAATTGTCCAAAACAGTGGCAATCTTTATTTTACAGAAGATACTATTGGATGATCAAGGGTTATCATATGTTTGTACTACTTTTGAAAGATTTCACACTGTTGCTTCGGTATTATCGAAAATGATTGACCAGTTGAGTATATCAGCATCCCAACAAAATCCCCAACAGCAACAACAACAACAACCAGGTCAACCACCACAACAACAGACACCACAGCAACCTTCTAATAGTTCAGGTAGGTTATTGAAACATGTTGTGAGATGCTATATGAGATTATCGGATAATTTAGAAGCAAGAAAGGCATTGGCTAATATTTTACCTGAGCCATTACGAGACGGAACATTTGCAATGATCTTACAAGATGATTTGGCCACAAAGAGATGCTTATCGCAACTTTTGTCAAATATAAGTGATCAACAACAACAACAACAGCAGCTTCAATAATAAAGTTGTTGGTTTAGTTTAAAGTGTAATTTTATTGTTTAATGTGAGATAAGTGAAGTCATTGTGAGTGTAGTTGTAAGAGTATAGAAAGAAAAAGGTTAGACTTCTTGTATAATAGTAGTTATCATTCGTGTATAGTAAAGTAAAAGAGTTCAGTAAAGTGTTTTAATTAATCCGTGGTAGAGTAGTCAGTAGCGCCCTTACCCTTTTAGGAAACTATTCCCGGTTTCCAAAATAGTGTGGCGGAAAAATCAATTTTTTATTTTTCAATTTAAAATTAATTTCATTATACGCGAAAATAATCCATAAAAGAAAAGAACGATCGATGGGTTTTGGAAAAAAGGAAAAATAATTTATCCATTTCATTTCTCTTGAGTCATAATTATTCCAGATTATTCCGAAGTTGAAACAATATGTCATCAATACCAGAGAGAACACATCAGTTCACTCATTCAAATAACCAAAGAAGAGCATCTGTAGTCTATGGATCTGATTTTGGTAAACAAGGATTATTCATCCCATCCGATTTCTTTCCATCATCATTACCATCAGATAGACAACACTACCATCACTTTCCACCAACAACAGATGAACAAGCAGTTGAAGATTATATCCCATCCTCAGATGAGACCGAACCACTATTACACGTCCCCAGTACTATGGCTTTGCATTTACGTAGAAAGCTGAGTGTTGCCCAAGAATTAATTGACCAAGAACGTGAATTATTAAACGAAAATCATATTAGTTATGTCGGTGGTGATGATCAAGTAATTGAAGCATTTGAAGATGCGGTATCAAAACATAAAATCACAGGTACTACTCCAATAATTGAACTTAAATCATTGGTTAGGTCTTCAGTCCCATTAGTGTTGACTTTTTTATTACAAAATTCCTTATCTACCGTTTCAGTTTTCATGGTTGGTCATTTAGGTGCAACTGAATTAGCTGCCGTTTCTATGGGTGCCATGACAGCAAATATAACAGGATATGCTACTATTCAAGGTATAGCCACCGCATTGGATACATTATGTCCACAAGCATTTGGTGCAAAGAAATATACACTTGTTGGAACCTATTTACAAAAATGTTGTGCATTATTATTTACAGTCATGTTACCAATTTTATTCGTTTGGTTATTCTTTGCATATGATTTAATAACCCTAATCTTACCCGACAAGGAAACGGCAAAACTTTCCGCAGTCTATTTACAAATCGTTTCAGCCGGTATACCAGCATATGTCCTTTTCGAATGTGGGAAACGTTTCCTTCAAGCCCAAGGTATCTATCACATCTCAACCTATGTCTTATTATTCGCCGCGCCATCCAACTTACTCATGAACTATCTATTAGTCAAACACATCGGATATCTCGGTGCACCCATCGCCGTGGCCATAAACTATTGGTTCATGATCATTGGGCTCATGTTATGCATCCTCTTCTATATCAAACCAGAAGACACTCCAACCGGATTACACCCCCTCAAATGCTGGGGAGGTCTCAACATCCGTGAGGCATTCAAGGGTTGGGGAAAACTCGCCCAATTGGCCATTCCGGGACTTATTATGCTTGAAGCTGAATTCTTGGCGTTTGAAATCATGACTTTGTTATCATCATATTTGGGTACGATTGCACTTGCGGCCCAATCTATAGGTACTACTATGGCGGCATTGACATATCAGATTCCATTTGCGATTGGGATTGCTTCAAGTACTAGAATTGCCAATTATTTGGGTGCCGGTTTGGGATCGGCTGCCAGGACAACCGTTAAGGTTTCATTATGTTTTGGACTTGTGATTTCGACGATTAATTTCTTGTTATTATATGTATTCCAACGTCCAATCGCAAAAGCGTTCACTAATGATGAGGATGTTATTAGGACTGTATCGGGAGTTATGTGGTTAATCGCCCTTATGCAAATTCTGGACGCCATGAATGCCAATTCAGCAGGATGTTTGCGAGGACAAGGGCAGACTAAGATTGGTGGAATTGTGAATTTGTTTAGTTATTATGTGGTCGGATTACCATTGAGTGTATATTTGAGTTTTTATTCTCCTTGGAGTGGAAGTTTGCATGGATTATGGATTGGTAGTTGTGTGGCGTTGACTATTATTGGTGGGGTACAGAGTTATTATGCCCTTTTTGCTGATTTTGACAAGCTTTGCGAGGATGCTAGAAAGAGAACTTCAGTGGAGCATGTCTAACCCGTGAGGTAGAAGCACATGCTAAAAGATAAGTTCACGGTCATTTGTAATCAACTAGATTGATTGCATTTTCATTTACATTTTAATTACATTGTTTTTTTATATTTCATTTTATACCCATATTTGGAAAGGGTCAGTTGCATTTATTTTGCTAATTACATACATTTTATAATTTGAGATATCCATATAGAATTTGATTGCATTTCATATTTACATTTAATTATACCCATTTTCGGAAGAGACAGCTAATTATATGAACATTTTAAGTGAAAACACATTATTTTATTATTCTAATATACACATAACCTAGACACTTCTAAAACGCATCTATCATTATTCCATCTTTATTATTATTCTCGCCATTCCCATCAGTCAATCTTGGTTTCCCAGCCAATAATTCTCTCCTAATTTCCGGTCCAATAGCATGATGGAACCTTTGTCTCACAGTTTCCAACAAGAAATCTCGTTGATCATTAGTAATATCATTCTTATACCTTTGAGCGAAAGCCAAGAACGCCTTATGCCAAACAACGGGTAATTGAGGTGCTTCCTTCGCATCAATCTCCATTTGTTCGGCATTTCTGAATCTCATAAAATAAAACACCAATTCATCCAAGGTTTGATATGGCAATGCATATTTCTTCTCAATCAAGACACGGATGAATACGGTAGTAGCGGGACTGAAATCACGTTGTAATAATTGAGTTAAAGCCACGGAGGAATGCAAGACAGGAACGGAAACTTTTGCCAATACAGATGCGGCAATGGTAGCTTCACGAACGGTACAATATCCATCTACTAAAGGTAATAAAAACCCTTTGAAGAATGCAGCTGGTTTATATAAGGATTTCTTTAATGCTCTATAAATATGATAATTCAAACTATGATCTTCTGAATCTTCAATTGAAGTTCTGAATTTTTCTAGCAAGACATTCTCAACGAATTTTTGAGCTTGATTGGCAGATAAATTGGATACAAACAATTTGGTGGCTTCATATGTTGCATGAGGAGTCCATTGTTCTGGATTGGTGACATATAATACATCTTCCCAATTCTTTAAACTTGGTAAGATTTTGAATAATTTAGGTAATTTCCCATGAGTATAAGTAGATAAGATTTTTCCAATCTTTTCATAGGCCATGATGACTTTTGGTGGCAAGAGGACTGCATCGACTGGTTTGGCGAGTCCTTCTTGTTGTTGTTGGAGTTGATGATCTTGATCTTGTTTTTCTTGGATTTTGGCCATGATCTTATCAGCAAGGTTTATGGTTTGGGAGTCACCACTACCTTGTGGACCGTTGGATTGGAAATATTTGTTGAATAATTCGGCATCTTTTTCATCAACTTCGATTTCTTCTTCTTCATAGATTTCTTCCACTTGGAAATCTGAATATTCTTCCTCTTCCAGTTCTTCTTCTTCGTCACTATCTTTCTGTTGTTGTTGTCTATCGAAGAATGAAACTTGTTGTGGTTGTCCGGCTGCTTCTTCCTCTTCTAGTTCATCTTGTTGTTCCTTGGCTAATTGTAAGATCTTTCTAGAAGTAGTAGCATCTAAATATCCTTCTTCTTCTTGTTGTTTAGTAAGCTTATTGGTGGTTGATTTGGATGAGGATGATGATCTTGGAGTTGTTCTTAAATTACCTCCTTGGGATGAAATATCTTTTAATAAAGGATTATGACGTTGTTTTCCTTTGAGTTCACTAGTTGATATTTTACCCATATTGTTACTATTAGTCTATATGTATATATATCAGATATATCTACTATAAAGTTAATGAAAGATCAAAAATAAATTTTAATCTCATCTCTTAAAAAATTCTCGAAAAAAAAAAAAATTAAAAAAAAAAAAAATAATTTTTCTAATCACGTGACTTATACCGATAACCCAAAACTATGCTGAATGATGATAATACTTATAATTAATCTTAACGAATAAAGATGAATAAACTAATTGTTCACCAAACAAATCATTAATAGGAAGATATCGATATCCTTGATTAAGATATGACAATTTACTAACCAACAATCCAATCGGACTACCTTCCTCTCCTCCTCCGCTACCACCATCTGTCCCTCCATTATTCCCACCATTTCCACTTCCTCCCTGTGCTCCATTATCATTACATATCATAAACTTAACAAACAATAAATCATAATCATCACCAACATGAACTTTCCCCAGGAATTTATGATTCCAAATCGGATTAAACCCATTCTCCTTCACAACATTCGTCTTACCCTTCATCTTTCCACCACCACTTTCACCTGTCCACTCAATAGAATTCCCACCAATGAACTCAAGACATACATATGGATTAATTATCCCTCCACTCTCATTAGTATCATTATTATCCTTCTTCGGCAATTGATGAGCACTAATAATCTCAATCTCAAACTCAACCATCATCGGCGAAGTCTTCACCACCTGTTTCTTACTCCGACTCGTCGTGGTTCTAATCAATGGTTTCCGAAGTGAATCAGGCTTGAGGACAAACCCCTTCCGATCCACCCCGTCAAACAAAGCTTCATTCAACTGTTGTCCCAAATCATAAGTCTGCCAATTCGTCGCCACCATCTGCACACCACATTTCCAATAATTCACGGGGATGAAATTCGATGATTTTAGGCGGATTTTTGAGGGATAGATCCTCATGAAATATTTTCGATTATGTTTATCGATTGCCACTTGTTTCTCCGGGGTTTTTATCATATTATTCATTGATTTTTCCGAGATTGAAAAGACATGATTGTAGGTTTTGGATTCTGGAAGGGAGAAATTCCGGAATTTGATTCCTTGGACATAGATTCCTAGATCCGATAATTCATTTGAGATTTTTGTGACCTTATTGGTTTTCCGCATGAATGGGATCGAGGTTGATGTGCTGGCGTTATCTTCACTGAATGATGTTGTAGTAGTAGTTGTGGCGGTTGTAGTTGCACTGGTAAAACTCCCATTTTCCATCTCGATAAGCTTCTCAAATGGACTGGTTTTCTTCACCTTGATAAGAAACTTATATCTCAACATCAGGGGACTCGGTAATGTATTACTATCATCCACCGGACTCGTAATCATATCCAGTCCCAAAATCTCCCGTAAGATATTCACAACTTTAATCTGATTTCCAATCGAACAATGAATCTCAAGACTCAAAATCACCGGGAAGGGAGTAAGTACAAACGCGAATTTCTTGATTGTTCTAATCACATTATCAAACCTAATCAGAGTCGTGAACGTTCTTCCATGATTCACAACTGGTTCACTATTATTCTCAGAATCTTCATCTGACGTTGATGATGATGGGCCATCCCAAATATCAATTTCTAGACACCGACATCCACGCTGTAGGGCCCGGATATATCCGTCAACCGAGGAGTCTCCCACGACTTGTCTTCCGATGAGGTAGGTGTTATGGGATGAGGAGATGTAGTATTCATTCATGGGGTGGGAGAAATATGTGTCGGTGGAGGTTTCGAGACTTTTCAAGGGTTGACAGTATTTGGAGAGAAGATAGTTGTTGAATCCTTCGATTGATAGGTGATGGTTGTCATGACTGAATTTATTGAATATTTTTAGGATATAATCTGGATCTAGTGTTTCTTGTTGGATATTAAGTATGAAATGCTTGAATGTTTCGAAAGTCATGAATTCGTTATTGGGTCCAATGAGGTTACTCCATATTTGTTGTATATCATCCCGTCGTTTTAAATATGAAATAAATAATTTAAATTGTTCAAAATTTAATCCTTTTTCGAATATGTTTGAATTCGGGGCGGTGATTACATTTCGACAAACATGATCAAATATAGATTGTAATCGATTTCTATTTATATTAATATTCAATCGTTTAGCATATTTCAAAATATCATCAAATGAAAGAAATTCCCTAACTTGTTTCCCCTCATCCTCATCATCATCCCCCACATCGTATCCATCCCCTGAACCTTCATTCCCATCCAATAAAGCCAGTCTCTGATTCTCATCTAAATCATTCAAATTGATTAAAAACTCTTTTGACAAAACATCGCGTAACAGTTTCAAATTATTTAAAACTGAACTAAATTTCTTAAAATCATGAATCAGATCAGTTATTAAATGAATTGTCTTTAATTTCTTCTTTTTTAAATTATAATAGATAATAGTTATCCATTTACTTTCAAATTCTTTTGAAATATTCAATTCTTCTCGATAACTACTTGCATCTTTTGTCATATAGATTGATTTTATATCATCAAGAGTGAATTCATAAGTTCTTGATGATCCACTTGAGATTGATAATCTTCCTCCACCGGTTGTCGTTATTGTCGGGGTTGCTGCTGGAAGTACAATTCCGGGGACTGCTGCTACTGTTGTTGGATTACTTGGCACCATGGGCGACAGATTGGTGGATACTTTCCAAGTGAATTTAAAACTTGAAGGATCTATATAGAATAAGATTCTTTTTCGTGATTTATGAGATACTTTTAATAATGACATACCACCTTTAATGAATATTGACGGGATTTTGATATGACCAATCAGTTTTGATAATTGAGGATGTAATCTGGTTTGATCATTGGTTATTTCTTCCGAGAGGGAATGAAACATGAATGGAGCTCCTCGTTGGAGTTTTCGTGTTAGCAGCAGCAGCAGACTCTTGGTGGATGGTGGGCCATTGGTTGTCAGGGGAATATCATCTTTGTTATTTATATGAAGTAATTTCTTGATGAAGCTTTTACTTGAAGATTGTTGCTGTTGATGCTTTGGAGGTATAGATGATGATTCCTCATTTGTACGTAAGTTATTAAACATATTCGGTAGATTTGATTGAATTGGAAATGAATTGGATTTCTTTAATGAGAATTGTTGTTGTTGTTGTCCTTGTTGATCGTAAGATAAATCAGTTGGACTTGAACTTAATTGATCATTATCAATTGATTGTTGCTCATCTCTTAAACAAGAAGATGGACTTCTGTTCTTAATGACATTAATAATACTCATAGCAGTACATTCTATTTCTCTCTTTCTATATGTTTACACTACTCTATACTTCTATTGTTAATCTCCTGTTGTTGTTTGTTATGTAAAACATCCAATAGAAAGAAAGAAAGAAAGAAAGAAAGAAGATCCGAAGTTAAATGATTTCCTTTGATTACGTAATTAAAAAAGATTTTGGTACCTTTTTTTAGTTGTGATTACGTAATAAAAAAATTTATAATATTTAATCAGATCATCATCAGATTAATACGAACAGAACCCTTTAATTAAATTAAATTTACCCCAGATTTTACATAGTAATACCGTTTTCTTTTAGATATCAGATCTCTCTATATATCAGCGAGAGAGTATTGGAATATGAGAGAGATAGGGAGTATATCCCAGAGATACAGTAAACTAATAAGTTAAAACAATTGGGAAATATGCAATTTTCTATATATATATACAAACAACTGACTACAACACAACATTATCATCTAATCTAACATCCATTTTAGCTTCTTGTTGTAAATATCTTTTAACTTCATTAACACTATATTCACCTCTATGAAACAATCCAGCACCTAAAGCAGCATCAATACCACATTCCATTTCAAATACTTCTTTAAAATGTTGAGGATTTCCAGCACCACTACTGGCAATAACTGGAATACTTACATTGGTTTTAATTTGAGTTAATAATTCTAAATTATACCCCTTGTTTGAACCATCATGATCAATTGAATTAAGTAAGATTTCTCCTGCTCCTAAATCTTCACATGCAAGACATAATTCTAATGCTCCTAATTCGTGAGTTTTCCTACCACCTTGTGATGTAACTTGATAATAACAATATTGTTCACCTTGAGGACCATATTTGGAAGGATCAGTGATTTTTATAACTTGCATTGAAGTATCTGAAGGTGAAGCAATATATTTCCTCTTGGGGTCAACCGATATGACAACAGCTTGAACTCCAAATGTTGCAGAAATGGTTTCAATTGATGTTGTACCAGTTTTGACCTTATTATTGGCATAATAATTCTCAGCAATTATAACAGCATCACTTCCAATACTTACTTTATCTGCACCAGAACGGAAATATAAATCAGCAATCTTGGCAGCTGAAACAACTTGATTAGTTTCTGGATCAATCATATCTTTAATCCCTCCACCAACGGTCAACGGAACAAAGATAGTTTCTGCTGCTTTCTTCAAGACTTGTAACATTGGTAAATCTTTAATTGGTGAATTACGGAAAGATGTAATATTTAAAAATGTAATTTCATCAGCTCCTTGATTATAATATCTTGTAGCTAATTCAACTGGTTTACCTAAATTTCTCACCTTACTCTTAGATTCCCCTTCTTCTTTTGATTCTTCACGAACGTTATATTGATCGCCTTTAGTAACAACCAAATCTCCATCATCATTAGTTCTAACATCCAAACAAGCAATAATTCTTCTAGTCAATCCACCTAAAGTAACTTCAGTCTCTGGATGAGATTGAACATCATTCTTAGCAATCACGGGGAATTGTTTATCTTCCAAGAAATCTTTCAATACTTTCAATCCAGCAACACCCGATTTCTCAGGATGAAATTGAGTAGCAAAGAAATTCCCTTTATTTATAGCAGCAAGAAATTCTTCACTTCCATATTTGGCAAAGGCAAAATTCCATCCATTCTCCTTTCCAAACTTCAATAACCCTTTCTTAGCTTCTTCATTCTTTATAATTGCCGCATAAGAATGGACAAAATAATATTTATTAATCGTGTTAATTCCATACAAAGAAACTCCATCCTCAAACAACCCTCCATCTGGCTCAACCAATTCACTCACATGATTCCATCCAATATGTGGCACACTCTTCTTCAATCCATTCTCAACAAACACAGGATCCAAATTATCAAACTTATACAAATCCATCTCCAAATATCCCAACCCCTTGTATTCCGGACTTTCTTCACTCCGATTGAAGAAAGCCTGCAATCCAACACAAATCCCCATAAACGACCTTCCACTCAGAATATAGTCATGAATAGGACCTGATAAGTTCCGATTATGGATTTCTTTCACGAAATGGCCATAGTTCCCAACTCCAGGGAATAATAATTTTCTGATCTGGGTGTCATATTGTTGGAATTCGGACAAGTTGTGGATGAATTTGATTTCATAGTTGGGGTTGATGTGTTTGATGGCGTTGGAGAGGGACTGAAGGTTTCCACTTTCTACGTCGATTATGTAGACTGTTTCTGTCATTTTTGGTTCAATTGATATGCTGATGATTAGATGAATAGAAGAGAATTAAAAGGGAAGTGAAAAATTTAGTTGATAAGAAAAAGTTTTTTTTTTCAGGCAATTGGCGCGCTTAAATAACTATGACTTTGATTTTTTAATTTGGTGGCGACTAATGAGTCATTCGTAATTGACAATGAACTTCATTAAACACTACTTTCATTGGTTTCCAGGAGTAAGATCTCTCTGTAACATTCGCGGAGAACAGTAAAGTTACACAATGTAATTTGCCAAATATATAAGAAGGAATAATTTGAAAAGAGCTATGCCGCATCGTATAGCCGTACGTACAATTAAAATAACACGATGCAGGAATATTTCTAATTAAAACAACAACTGTTCTTCATTGTCAAATGCAAAACTATAAAACAAGTAACCAAACTAAAAAAAAAATGCCCTTGAATGACCAGCATCAAGGGGGTGAAGGACTACTGTGCCCTTCTCTTCAGAATAAACTTGTCCGCGTCTTAATCGCCTTAATATGAACCATAAAATGGATACTAGTATCATTATCCAGCTTAACTGATTCCCCAGTATCTTCAAACAAATTACAATATTCACTAAATTTCCCCACCAATTCAAATAATTTCAATCCATTAAAATTAATCAAAAAATTATTCACTTCCAAATTAGACAGTAATAATAAGATATTATATGTGACATTATCCTTACCGAAAATATCACATAATGCCATTAAGACAGTTTGAACAAATTCTGGCATGACAGTATAATAATTCACAAGATTAAATTCATCATAATCCCAATTTCTTGGAAAACTTCCACTTCTATTTCGTTCTAGAAATTGATGAATTGTTTTAGAACCGAATTGTAAACAATTAGTCTCGAAAACTCCGTCAATTTTTAATATCCGATGAAATTCATTTAGGATGGTTTTATAATTCGCGCTATTGACTTGAAGAGGTAAGTCTGGACAACTTACCATTTCAAAAGTGTTTGATTGGATTGAACTTAAACCAGAGTTGAAATATTCGAAATTCATAGGATTATGACTATATGTCGCCGATGGATCTGGGATTTCATGACGATTAATTCTTGAATATTTGGGTGATTGATTATCGATTAATTTTAATATTTTGATTAATTTCTCCAAACTCATTTGATTATATTCTTCAAATGATGAAAATAATAATTTTTTGAAATATGTGTCATATAATTCTGAATCACTGGCAGTGAAATCGATTTGTTGTTTAGATTGAGCAAATTGATGATATCGGGTTTCATTCTCAATAAGATGTTTATCTTCAACATAGACATTGGTTTCAAATACTCGAACAAATGGGACTGTTAATGCAATATACCATCCATATTGAATTGAATAAAATGTGTTGAAAAATAATAATTTACAACTTTCACGATTTTGAGTCTTCATATGTTCATGGAAATTATTAAAAATCTTGGATAATATACGTAAATCAAATATTTTATTATCATGAAATTTTGTAAAAATATCAATACTATATTTCTCCAATAAGATATATTCATAACATACTTTTGTAATAGTTTCCAATAATAATTTAGTCTTCAAAGCCCAATCATTCTCATTAGTAACAATATCATTAGTTTCTTCTCTCTTCATCAAATATAACCCCTCGGCAATTCGTTTGAATAAATCCTTATATTCATAATGTCTTCTTTCATCGTCAGTCAAATCCTTCATCTTAACATCTTTAGGTAAATTCAATAAATATCTCACATAATTAACAAAATTAGTCTGAACCAATTCTTCATGATTATATAATTGATGATTATCACTAGCTTCTTTAATCAATTTTCTCATAAATTCTCGAGAAGTATATAATTCATAAGCTAATAAACTTTCATATACTCTAATATCAAAATGTTCAAATCCATGCTTCTTCTTTAATAAATGACCGGCATTCTTCTGTCGAACAATAAATTTTAATAATGAATGATTTCTAACATTGGCAAAATTAACTGCATCACTAGTATGATTATCACTCAATAATGCTAAAAAATTATTATATCTAAATATAGCATATCCTGGAGTAAAGAAACATTTCTCCATTTCTTCCATACTATTCAAAACCGTCAAATCTATAATTGGTTTAAATTTAGGTACACCTCTAGCCAGAACCTCAGAAGTATCGCCAATATTCCCCAGCCCTACTGTTGCTTTTGAATGCATACTACTCACATCACTACCCCTTCTCAGCTGTTGTTGTTGTTGTTGTGGTTGTGCCGGTGATGACGACTTGGCGAACAATGACAATTTCCTGAACCCTTTAGGTGTAATCACAGGAGCACCCGACCCAGAAGCTACTGACATATTATTAGCCGTTCCTTGTCTACTATGGGAAGATAATGAAGGATGATGTGAATCTGATGGATTGACAATCGCATGCGAATATACTGATCCTGACCTTGGTCTAACATAATGGACTTGAGGACGGTCTAAATACTGTCGTTGTGTTACTCCATGATATGAATGAGTGATGCCCATTGCTGTTGCGGTTGCCCCACCTGCGGATGGAGATGATGTATTGGCTGTATTAGAGGCTCCAGGTAATGAGGTTAAGGAAGCTGTTGTTGACATTCCATGATATTGTGGTGATTTATTTAATGATTCACTAAATCTAGATGCAATTTTAAGTGAAAGATCTTCTTCAGGTTCAGTTACTTTAGGTAATGGTGATTGTTGTTTACTATTAGTGAAATCTTCAGATGTTGGTAATGGTATTTTTTTATCAATTGGCAGTGTTGGTGGCTGATGCTGATGATTACTTTCTTCACTGGTTACACTTCCTTTTGTACTTGAACTTGTTCTTAATTTGGTAGGAGTTGAAGTTCCACTAGTGGGGGATGTTCTCTTCTTTTTAGTTCCTTTGACCTTTTTATGTTTCTTTAATTTCTCTTGTGTCTGATATGACACTGATGGTACCATAAAGAAACTCATGATTGGTTGATTCTATGCTTTATCTTTTGTGATTCAATGAAGATCTTAGTGTCACTGATTTGTTTATTTCAAAATATGTCCAAATCTATTTTTTATCAATCAATTTTGATATGTGTGTCACCTGATTGATTATGGGTTGTTGATGTGTGTGTAGCAACTCCTAAGAAGTGATGACTACTTGTGGATTGTAATTGAGATCTGTGGTTTTAGGGTTGGAGTTGTTATGTTGCTTCTATCTTTATCAGTTTTTTTTTTAACAACACGCCTTTCTCCTTTTTTTGTATCGTTTATAAAAAAATTGCGCGAATAAAAAACAATCTGAAATCGTTTGCGACAAATGATAAAAATGTTTTACGACAGATCTCAAATTATTACGACAGAAGTGTTGGGTTTTTACAGTTTAGACTAAGGTTTACAGTTTACTTAGACAGTCCCTTTTTGTTAAAAAAAATAAACTTTCCAAGAATCATAAAAGTTTTATTAACTACCACTTTCTTTCTTTCTTTTCAATTGTATTGTATAACCAAGAGAGAACACGTAATGTTATTACCTCAAGATAAACTCACATTAGTGAAAAGATTAACTACGTACGAACAATGGAGACTTAAGAGATGGTTATTATGGATCTTACTAGTCATCCCTTTCCTCATTTTATTATCCTACTTATTTATGAAAAGAAGAAAAAGAAGAGTAGTCGCCTTACAACAACCAATGCCACCCCCACCTCCTCCGCAAATGATGAACGCTCCTCCCCCTGGAAGTGGATACTATTATAATCAACAGATGGGTCCAATGGATGGTGGTGCTGGATATAAGAATGATTTACCTCCACAACCTAACCCTGGGTATGTTCCACCAGAATATCCTAATCAATATCAAGAACTGGGTAGTTATGGAAATAGTAATGGATATTCTAATCAGAATTTCGCTCCTCCTCCTGGTGCACCTCCTCCAACTGATGAATATGGTCCTCCTAGTGGTCCTCCACCTGCTCATACCAAGAATTAGAAGAAAATTGTAGGATGATTGCCTTTTTTTTAGAGATTTTTGTTCAATTTAGATGAAGGCCAAGAGGCTCTATCTGCGTTTGGATTGTATACCTTGTATAGTATTTTTTTTTATTTCATAATAAATACCGTAAATGTTATTAGAAACAGCCCGTAAACTTTAAAAATAGTAACTTGAATGTGTGTGGAATGATGCTTCCTGCATATAATTAATTGATGATGAAATTGATCTAAACGAGGCTTGAACCATTTTGCAACAAAAAATATTTAAATTAATTATTTTACACAAATTCCAACTTATTGTTTGCAATCCTCTCTAATGTGCTTTCTTATATCTCTATGACAAAAGAAGTATGAAGTTTGAATCAAGCTGTTCTTATCGATTCAATTGTTTCCAATATCTTGTTTTCATTTTGTATTCATGAACTACTATCATTAAAATCATGCAAAAGAGAACAGAACTCGAGTTATATCACAAGTTATAGTCTTATCATTCTCTCTGAAGTCAAGAAAAAGAACCTATCACATCGGATTTGTGGCAAAGTGTTAACACTGGTAGGTAATGGAGGTGAGAATAAGGGGTAACTGGCAAATTTTTTGCAATTGACAACTTCCTTTGGCAAACTCTACAACTATGTTTGATTATGTGTTGCGATTGTTGGATATCTACGGCTCCTAGGGCCCATTCAAATTCCACAGATCTGTCTGTCCCTCTATTGGTGGTGTCAATGAAAACTTCAGAAAATACAATTTTGCTCCTCTGTTGGACCATCTATTGTGCCATTGGAAAAAGTAGAAGGTGACTGAAATAAATACATCTCCTTATCTGGAAGAAGCACCAGAGCAATGGCCCACTATTAAGCTAACACATTCTCCCTATAGATTGATCCAATTAGCCTTTCTTTAGTAAGGGCGAGATCTCCAATGATAATAAGAATCATGTTTGAATATAGCAAATAGAATAAACACTCCTCTTATCAGGAAGTTCCAATATGATCCCCTCTTATCTGAAACAAAACGACATTTTCTCCAACATTTTGTGTCACAGGTTCAATTGTCCTGTTGGATGTTGTGTTCTTCAATGCATAAAAAAGCGCAAAATACTTTTTTAGAGAAACTCCACAAACACCACCATAAACCCTCTCTAATGGATGCATTAAGTGGATTGCTCGTGGAGACAGGTGTTTTCGGTGATAAGATATGATACTATAAAATTGGGATTATTACAGGTTTGTGGATATACATTTTATGCAGGGTTTTGATAACTGAAGTGTTTTTACCAGATACCCTCTCTAAGAATGAATTTTATGGATTTTTCTAGGAATGGAGACAGGTGTTTTCGGCTATAAGATATGATACTATAAAATTGGGATTATAACATGTGTGCGGATATGCATTTTATGCAGGGTTTTGATAACTGAGGTGTTCTAGAATAAACCCTCTCTAATGATGGATTTTGTGGATTCTTCTAGTAATGGAGACAGGTGTTTTCGGTGATAAGATATGATCCTATAAAAATTATAACAGGTTTCCGGGTATACATTTTATGCAGGGTTTTGATGACTGAGGTGTTTTACTACTTTTGCAACCAACTTTGATTCTGTGAAATATTAGTTAACACTTTGATTTGCTTGTTGCTTTTTTTTTTGAAAACTGAATCTTCATCAAATACAGAAAGTAGTGTTGCTGCTGCTCCATATTGATCTTATTCAGGAAGGGCTCTGGCAGCAAAACCACTGTTGATTATAGATAGGATTACCCGTTTTATTCCAACAATTGAATAACCTTTACGCAATTCAAACTCTCACAAGTAAACGAACCAATTAAAAAAAGAACCTAAACTTGCCTCTCGATTGACGAGTTAAACGACTAGTTCATATTTTATTGAGATAACGGTTGTATCCTTACTGGTATAGAAGAAATCTTAGAGTTTATTTATTGCAAAGCTTTTAATTCATGGAAAAGGAATCTGACCAAAATCAAAACCCTATTCTGAAAATCATTTATCAACTCCAAGACTTGCTTACTATAATCAATTGTTACAGTTGTGTTAGGTTCCACTGTGTGTTTCAATATAATGAGATAAAGTCAACTTAGGATAGTTATACGAATAAATTGAAGCTTTCCTGTATATAAGCAATTTTCTCAAATTTTGCAATTTCCTAAATTTCTGAATCCTAATGATAAAGCAACAATTCATCTGTTAAAACGCATACCCTCTACTTAATTCCAATTCTCCCAGTGAATCGTTGAAGGAAATTATTCTTATTCCTTAGAACTTACAAAAGATAGTTTTATTGTCTTATACTTTAAGATATTAGTGTTAGCATTCTAGCCGCTACTGTCT